>NC_135417.1:6430000-6730000 GCF_051991245.1 Festucalex cinctus
CATGAATATTCACGTGAGTAATATAGAATACAGTACTGTAGTCCCTTTTTTTGTGCTGGTGTGACTGGAGGCAAAGCTAGCCCGGCTAACTGGACGGGCAGAAGTGTCCCCGCGCTGCAGATTGCAGCCACTGGCAACTAATAATAATAATAATAATAATAATAATATTGATGATGATGATAATAATAATAATGAGGAATTTTTCCTGGTCAGGGTGCGGTGGAGTCCCTGCACGTGGCACTAGGGGGCAGCGTGGCTCAAGCCGGCGCCTTGGTTGGCTGTCCCTTTCAACATGACTCCGCCCACAACTTAGGTGAGTGCCCCTCCCCCCACCAGTGGCTCACCTGGCCGCCGTTATTGAAGCCTTCACGTTTTTGTGTCTGCAGCGAGCGACGACCTGCGTGCCATCTTGGGTGAGTGCCAATCCTGAAACGGTCGACGCCGATGATGTCATCGACTGACTGAACTTTTACTTCCTGTCAGCTGACCATGCCAAAGTGCTGATTGGTCAGATGGACCTCTTCAATCAGATGTTGCTGGAACTACGACAGGAAGTCAAGGAGCAGGTCACGTGCACACGTGCACACACTTTGCAAAAATGCAAAAATTGATTCATTTTTTTCATTAATTTCTTTATGATAATTTTTAATAATTATTATTTTGATAATATAGAATAATTTTACATTATATTATTTTATATTTTTTTTGTATTTTTATCCAAATTTTTTTCTATTCTAATATAATTATTTTATAATAATTTTATTTAATTTTTGATTCATTTCTTTTATTTTATTGAAAAAGTTGATCTTGATGAACGTGTGAATGATTTGTTTTTGCGGGTGCAGGTGAAGGAGACGTCTCTGCTGAGGAACACCATCTTGGAGTGTCACGTTTGCGGTGAGTGCGCGTTTGTGAGCGGCCTTCGTGCGAGCGCCTGATTGATCGTCGTCGGCATGTGTGTGCGTGCGTGCGCGCGTCAGGTTTCCAGGCGGCGCGTTCTCGCTGCTCGCCCAACCCGTGTCATCCGGGCGTGGCCTGCGCGGACAGCCCGCACTTCCCGGGCTTCACCTGCGGAGCCTGCCCGCCTGGCACCGTGGGAAACGGGACGCGCTGCCGCGACGTGGACGAGGTCAGCAGGTCATCGTGCGTGTGCGTGTGCGTGTGCGTGTGCGTGTGTTTGAATTCCGCTCCAACGCGTGTTTGTGTTCCGCCGTGTCAGTGCGAGGCGATGCCGTGTTTCCTGCCGTCGGCCTGCGTCAACACGGACGGCGGCTTCCGATGCGGCCCGTGTCCTCCCGGCCTGCGGGGGGCGCCGCTCGCCGGGACCGGACTGCACTTCGCCAAGACGCACAAGCAGGTCGCTTGCTCGCTCGCGTGCGTGCGTGCGCACGTGTGTCATGTCCCTTGCGTGTCTTTCAGGAGTGTGTGGACGTGGACGAGTGCGCGGAGATGGCCAACGCCTGCCCGCCAAACTCACTTTGCACCAACACGCAGGTGAGTTGCGAGCAAGCCCCGCCCCCTCCTAGCCAAGCCCATCAATGCCGTCGTGTTTGTTTTGACCTTTTAGGGCTCGTTCCACTGCAGTGGCTACAAAGCCACTTCCTGTGGCGACCAAAGCGGGGACTGCTTCACCGTCCATTCCTGCGCCACCTTGACCTTTGACCCCTGCGACACACACGCCCACTGCAGCATGGACAGGAACGGCGTGCCGTCCTGCACGGTGACCCGCCCGGCAACCAAAATACACGCGTGTGCTGTTTTCATCATTGTCGTGCTAACGTGTGCGTGCAGTGTAACGTGGGCTGGGCGGGCAACGGCAACACGTGCAGCGTCGACTCCGACCTCGACGGATTCCCCGACCGCTCGCTGCCTTGCCTCGACAACAACAAGCACTGCACGCAGGTCGCACATCTTCATCATCAGCATCATCTTCCGTCATCATCCTCATCTTCATCCTCTTCATCCTCCATCCTCATCTTCATCATCTTCCATCATCATCCTCATCTTCATCCTCTTCATCATCATCCTCTTCATCCTCCATCCTCATCTTCATCATCTTCATCATCCTCCATCATCATCTTCATCCTCTTCATCATCATCCTCTTCATCCTCCATCATCATCTTCGTCATCTTCATCATCAATCATCCTCTTCATCATCCTCCATCATCATCTTCATCCTCTTCATCATCATCCTCTTCATCCTCCATCATCATCTTCGTCATCTTCATCATCAATCATCCTTTTCATCATCCTCATCTTCATCATCATCATCCTTTTCATCATCCTCCATCGTCATCTTCATCATCCTTTTCATCATCCATGATCATCATCCTCTTCGTCATCCTCATCTTCATCATCCTCTTCATCATAAGCCTCATCTTCATCATCATCCTCTTCATCATCTTCATCATTCTCATCCTCATCATCATCACCATCTTCATCATCATCCTCATCTTCATTCTCCATCATCTTCATCTTCATCATCCTCCATCATCATCTTCATCCTCTTCATCATCATCCTCATCTTCATCCTCCATCATCATCATTCGCATCATCATCCTCTTCATCATCTTCATCATCCTCTTCATCATCACCCTCATCTTCATCATCATCATCTTCATCATCCTCCATCGTCATCTTCATCATCCTTTTCATCATCCATGATCATCATCTTCATCATCATCATCCTTTTCATCATCCTCATCTTCATCATCATCTTCGTCATCATTCTCAGCACCTCACCCACCTATTCATCATCAACATCTTCATCATCATCATCCTCTTCGTCATCCTCATCTTCATCATCCTCTTCGTCATCAACCTCACCATCATCATCTTCGTCATTCTCAGCACCTCACCCTCCTATTCATCCTCATCGACATCTTCATCATTTTCATCATCATCATCATCATCCTCCTCTCATCATCTTCATCATCCTCCTCCTCTTCCTCGCATCCTCCTCTTCCTGGTGATGAATGCGGTGATGCGTGTGGATCAATCACGTGACGACGGTCGTGTCCATCAGGACAATTGTGTGTCGACTCCGAACTCAGGTCAGGAGGACGCCGACGGCGACGGCATCGGGGACCAATGCGACGGCGACGCCGATGGCGACGGCATCAGAAATGTGGAGGTGCGTTTGCACGTGCGTGCGGTCACGTGACCCGTCTGAATGCACGCATTTGACGTGCGCCGGCGTGTGTGTTCGGCAGGACAACTGCCGTCTGTTCCCCAACAAGGACCAGCAGAATTCCGACAGCGACTCGTTTGGCGACGCATGCGACAACTGCCCCAACGTGTCCAATGGCGAGCAGACGGACACGGACGGAAACGGACGAGGGGACGCCTGCGACCTGGACATCGACGGAGACGGTAACTCCGCCCCTAACCGCTGTCGGCTGACGGACTTGACTCACAACGTGCGCGTGTGTGTGCAGGTATCCCCAACGTGCTGGACAATTGCAGCAAGGTTCCCAATCCCATGCAGACGGACCGAGACGGCGACGGCGTCGGGGACGCATGCGACAGCTGTGCCGAGATCAGCAACCCCACACAAGTACACGCGCGTGTCCACACGCACACACTTTTCCTCTTGCCTCGTTGATGGATGTTGACGATTTTGTTTTGCAGACGGATCTGGACGACGACTTGGTGGGAGACATTTGCGACAACAACCACGACACGTACGTACAAATGTTCATTTTTTCCGCCATTTTTAAATTTACATGCTTTGTTGCTGTTTTGACGGCGTGACGACGCCCGCAGGGACGGCGACGGCCACCAGGACGACCGGGACAACTGTCCGCACATTCCCAACAGTTCGCAGTTGGACTCGGACAACGACGGCCTCGGCGACGACTGCGACCAGGACGACGACAACGACGGCGTCCCCGACCTCGCTGACAACTGCCGACTCATCGTCAATCCTCACCAGCAGGACTCGGACGGTAAACGCAAGCCAGCGTCGTGCATGCATAATTGCGTTGATACAAAGTTTTCGCCATAATTTTTGTCACAATTTTTTATTTTTTTTATAGAGGAAAATGAAACGAAAACTAAAATAGAATCTATTCGTTGAGATAAAAACAATAACTAAAATTGACTGACAATTTAGTCAATGACTAAAACTAAAACAAAAACAACACTGACGAAAATTCAAACAATCCAATCCGAACACGAACAAAACGTGTGTGGGAGAAAAGAAGCACTCACAAATTGTTCAGTGTTCACTGCACTTTATTTCATGTTCAAACATGTTTACATTCATGGTGCAGCTGTAAAATTAATCTCAAGCAATAACGCACTTTTTTTATTTAGGTGAAAACTAAGTTATATTATTTTCAGTTCAACACGTTTCATTGAAACAATTAATAGAAGACACAGTTGTATTAAATGATTCTTGTGTGTTCAATTACAGTTACAAATAGGTGGGTTTTAATTTTCTGTATAAAAGTTGAAATGTATGCTGAAGGAAAATATCAACTAAACTTTCAATTTAGTCGACTAAAATTGCTCTTTTTTTTTTCGTTGACTAAAATCGGATTTAATCCAAATTACAATCAGATCATTAAATTATGACGAAAACGTGACTTAATTTTCATCAAAAACTTTTGGATAATTTTGGATGCGACTGCTGACTCTTGCAAGGTGGAAAGCCGCATGCAATGAACAGTTGAAATCAAGTCACTTCTTTTTAAAATCAGGTCAGTTCCAGGTCACTTCCTATTGAAATCAAGTCACTTCCTGTTGAAATCAGGTCAGTTTCAGGTGACTTCCTGTTGAAATCAAGTCACTTCCTATTTATTTCAAATCACTACCTGTTGAAATCAGGTCAGTTCCGGGTCATTTCCTGTTGAAACAGGTCACTTCCTGTTGAAATCAGGTCATTTCCGGGTCACTTCCTGTTGAAATCAGGTCAGTTCCAGGTCACTTTCTATTGAAATCAAATCACTTCCTGTTGAAATCAGGTCAGTTCCGGGTCACTTCCTGTTGAAATCAGGTCACTTTCGTGTCACTTCCTATTGAAATCAGGTCATTTCCTGTTGAAATCAGGTCAACCCCCTTCTCCCCCCCCCCCCCCCCCTTCTCCATTCATTCCTATGGGACTTTTTGGCGAGGTTTTTTGGGGGAATTGCGTCGCCATGGTAACTTGGAATTCCCCCCCCAAAAAAATCCCAGCCGAGTCAGATGGAGCCGCATCTTTTGATACCTCATTTGTGCCGGTACGTTCAACGGTTCGGGCCGCATTTTGTCTGAAAAATTTCGGTCAATAAAGAAAAAATAATAAACGCTGTTTTCTTGGATAGTAATATGTGCTTTGCAGCAGTCAAATAATGAAATGACTTGTTGATGCGTGTACGTGAAGTGAACGGTGTGGGCGACGTGTGCGAGTTGGACTTTGACAACGACGCGGTGGCGGATGCGCTGGACGCGTGTCCAGAGAGCGCCGAGGTGACCCTGACCGACTTCCGGGCTTATCAGACGGTTGTTTTGGACCCCGAGGGCGACGCCCAGATCCAGCCCAACTGGGTGGTCCTCAACCAGGTGCCCCCTCCTTTCCCCGCCAACTTCCTCCTGGCGCTTCCCGAATGGCGTGCGTGACGTCAGTCTTGTCCGTCTGTCTGCAGGGGATGGAGATGGTCCAGACGATGAACAGCGACCCAGGCCTGGCCATTGGTACGTCGGCCGCGCAAATCCGTCGGCGGCGGAAGGAACGGTGGTGAGCGTTGTTGTTGGACGTGCGCGCAGGCTACACGTCGTTCAACGGCGTGGACTTCGAGGGCACCTTCCACGTCAACACGGTGACGGACGACGACTACGCCGGCTTCGTCTTCTCCTACCAGGACTCGTCCAGCTTCTACGCCGTCATGTGGAAACAAACGCAGCAAATTTACTGGCAGACGCGACCGTTCAGCGCCGTCGCAAGCCCCGCCCTCCACCTCAAGGTACCAATCGCACGCAACTAACGTTATTTTAGTCAACTAAAACTAAAACGAAAAAACTGTCCAGGCGGTGAAGTCCAGCACGGGTCCGGGCGAGTACTTGAGGAACGCGCTGTGGCACACGGGCGACACCGGCGGCGAAGCCACGCTCCTGTGGAAGGATCCCCGCAACGTCGGCTGGAAGGACAAAACGTCGTATCGCTGGCAGCTCAGCCACCGGCCGCATGTCGGATACATCAGGTCAGTCACGTCGCTCACTCGCCTTCGTCGGTCATGCCAAGCTAGCCCAACAGTCGGTAACAACGTGACAAGTGGACGACATCTTTGTGCAATTTTCTACACAAGTGGCAGGTAGCAAAGGAAAAGTACACCGTGCGCGCCAAAAAACTTTATTGATACTGAATCAAAGTACAAAACAAAAGTTCAGCAAGTTAGTTTTATTTGTAGAGGTGCTCATGTACAAAGATGAGCACCTGTCACTCATAAGCAGTGGGGGCGGTGCTTAACCTGGCCAGACAGGTAAGATAAGAGAGAGAGAGAGAAAAAAAAAAAGTGAACCCCTTTTTAAAGACTCACTCTCCTTCTGCTAGCATCAGGCTAACGGCAGGCTACAATTCTGTAAGCAAATACGAAAGGATGCGTAAATGCGGCTAAATGAGGCTCCACCACTGCTAGCCTGGAAGCTAAAAGGTTGGTAACTACTAGCGCGGAAGCTAAAAGGCTGCTAACTGCTAGCGTGGAAGCCAAAAGGTTGGTAACTGCTAGCGTGGAAGCTAAAAGGCTGCTAACTGCTAGTGTGGAAGCTAAAAGGCTGCTAACTGTGAGCATGGAAGCTAAAAGGCTGCTAACTGCTAGCCTGGAAGCGAGAAGGCTGCTCACAGAAGTGTAACTGCTTGTATGGAAGCTAAAAGGCTGCTAACTGCTAGAATGGAAGTTAAAAGACTGCTAACTGTGAGCATGGAAGCTAAAAGGCTGCTAACTGCTAGCGTGGAAGCTTAAAGGCTGCTAACAGATCCTAATAGCAGGGAAAAGCCGACAAGCAAATGCTAATGGATTATGCTAAAAGTACAAGAGAAGGCAGACTACGACGTCGTCAACTTGACAGCAACGCCGGATGGTCTCTTTGTAATTAGAACGCGGCCGGCCGTGTACTTGTGACGCGTGTTGCGTTGCCACCCACAGGCTTCGTCTGTTCGAGGGCGCCGACATGGTGGCCGACTCGGGCGTGCTGATTGACGACACCTTGAGGGGGGGCAGACTGGGGGTCATCTGCTTCTCCCAGGAAAACATCATCTGGTCCAACCTGCGCTACCGCTGCAATGGTAACAACATACACACACACACACTCACACACGGGCGCAATGTAGCATTAGCATGTACTTTTTACTTGATACATTGAAAATACTTGACATGGAAGAAAAAGCGGCCGTCAATGTCTTCTGGCTCCGCCAATAGTATGAAGGGTTGCACACGGTCACCTACATCCCACACCGGGACGGACGTTACTCGCCGCAAGTGGCGGCCATCTTACGTTGCCATAAGCGCACATAGCCGCCTTTCCAGCCAAGGTTGGCAATGTAAGATGGCTTCCGTATATATGACTGGATAGCTGCTAGCCCATACACGCCCATGCAAGCCGGTGAAGTCACAGGGCGGCCATCTTGTTACTCCCACCTCGCCAGCAGACGACTGTATAAACTATAAGCTGTGCGTACAGATGAGACATATTCAGCTCGTAGGCACTTGGGGTGCTCAATATTTTTTAACAAGTAAAAAAAATAATAAGAATGATAACAAGTGGACGGTAAGTTCGATTGCTTTGTGGAATCCTGACCATGTGCTGATGTGGCTTGCAGACACACTCCCCGAAGACTTCCACACGCACGGCCAGCAGGTGGTGATGCACGTACAAGTGTGAGCGTGCGCGGGGGGCGGAGCAACGCCGCAGCTATCTGCACTCTGTCCCGCGACCAACTTTAAGGCAACAATCGAGTCAAGAATCCCTTTCAAAGAATAAAGTTTGTCATTCTTGCCATACCAACATGATGACATCATCCATGACGACGGACATCACAAACATTTGTAACGGTACACTTTCGATTTGTTTTTTTGTGTTTTTTTAATTGACATCTTCCACTCATTTACTTAATTGATGAAACAAATGATCAAAACAAAACTTGATTGGCTTCTGCCGGGGCTGCTATGACAACAAACATGGAAGATGGCCGCTCGCGAGTCGACCAATCGCTCGGACGGGTCCAGAGTAGACCCGAGTCCGGTCCGAGTGGACTCCAGTCAGACGGGCCAGGCGCAAGCTCCGCCCCTCACTTCCCGTTTGAACTCCCGAAGCTCAAAGGTCACGCATCCGACCTGATGATCTGGTGGGCGGAGTCAGCGTCATTGTCATAGGCGGAGTCTGCGTCATGTGTCTTCCGGGTTGCCCTCGACCTGAAAGTCCTCCAGAGCGTCATCACCAGCGCCATCTGCAGGACCTGATGGGAAGCACACGATGATGACGACGGTGGCGGCTGCAATGCGTCAACGCCGCCATCTTACCTCCGCCGCCATCAAGCTGATGTCCATTCCTACTACCGTCACCACGTTGTCGTGCAGCCAATCATTCAAGCGCTGGCGGCAGCCCTGGGTGGGCACAAGCTAGCGTTAGCCTATCTCCAACATGTCAAAACGCAGCCGGGCGTGCGCATGCACCTGCGTGTACGTGCGGTTAGCGTGAGCGGCGTCCTGCGAGCACCACGCCATCTCCGCGCTACGTTGGGGCCGCCTGAAACACGAGCAAGGCAACGTGCTGGCGTTGAGCGTCTGTACCAACGAATTCTGGAGCCAATCGGACGGGCCCGTCAGGCCGCAGCAGGCCTCCTGCAGGTAGAGGGCGCCATTTTCACAAGCCACAAGCTTACATCGGAAATTGTTGTCAATGAAAATCGCTTTGTAGTCATCATCATAAGTTCATTTGTTTTGAACAATTTACACTAAAAATGTAAGCTAAAAAGCTGCTAACTGCTAGCGTTGAAGCTAAAAGGCTGCTATCTGCTAGCATGGAAGCTAAAAGGCTGCTAACTGCTGGCATGGAAGCTAAACGGCTGCTAACTGCTTGCATGGAAGCTAAAAGGCTGCTAAATGCGAGCATGGAAGCTAAATGGCTGCTAACTGCTAGCATGGCAGCTAAAAAGCTGCTAACTGCGAGCATGGCAGCTAAAAGGCTGCTAACTGCGAGCATAGAAGCTAAAAGACTGCTAACTGCTAGCATGGAAGCTAAGAGGCTGCTAACTGCTAGCGTGAAAGCTAAAAGGCTGCTATCTGCTAGCATGGAACCTAAACGGCTGCTAACTGATGCTAATAGAAGTGTAACTGCTTGCATAGAAGCTAAAAGGCTGCTAATTGATGCTAATAGAAGTGTACCTGCTAAAACTTTTTTTCCATCTGCCTTTCAACGAGCTCGACTTGACACGTTGCCGAGCGTTTCCGCTTTTCCTGCCTTAGGTCGGTCATGTGACAAAGTATTAACTTTTTATTGCTATAAATAAGTGAAGTATCCCTTTATTAATCCTGCCGCTAAGTAATGCTTGCTAATTTACTAGCTTGTAGCATGGAGCCATCGTAGCTGATGATTTTGTGTTTTCAAATTGCTCTTAAGGGACTCACGTGACGCTGCAGGTCGTCCAGGAGGCCATCTTGGCGCCCGCTGCCCCTGTAGCGGCGGATCATGTCGGCCAGCGCCGCGGCCACCTGCTTCTCGATCTGTCCGCAAAAGTCGGAATGCTGTCGTGACGTCATTCAGGTGAGCGGCGCGTCAGGTGTGAGGAGGCTCACCTGGCTTTTGCTGAGTAGTAGCAGCAGGAGGAGGCCCACGCAGCACAGGAACATGAACAGCAGCCCGCCGGCGCTCTAGCAAACACGCGTTTTTAGCGTCACCATGACGACGACGTGATGTCACGCCCACGTGCCTTGAAATGCGAGTTTGAGCCCTCCCGCGGCCGAGCTCGTAAGTCAAAGCGTTTGACATCATCTCAACGCATTTGCGTGAACATGACCTTTGACATCCGCGGCAAAAAAAAAAAAAAAGTAGCCGATAATATTCGCTGAAAAATGTCACGCTACATTCATTAGCCCATCTATGGCCTTTCCCATTACATGCTAGCATTAAGCTAAGCAGACTTTGAGCAGAGTTTTTGAGTCAACTTCAGCCGGGAGAGGCACCAAACGACTTTTTTCGCCTGGTTTGGAACCAGCCCACGCTCCCACGGGAAACGTCAAAGTTCAAACAAATCAGAAACATCAACTTAAAAACCCCGACGCCGGCTCACTCAGATGTCAAGGCGCCGCCGGATAACAGCCAATAGGACGACAGCAAACAAAGGTCATGTGACCTTTGAACCGTGACCTTTGTTTACTCACAACCAGCAGGAGGATTTCCTTTTCCCAGCGTGCCCCGAAACACGCCACCAGGCTGGACGCCATCGCCAGGCTGCCAATCAGCATTAGCCCCGCCCCCACCGTCCGGAGTTCATCTGTACACACACACACACACACACACGCACGCACGTGAGCGCACGAGGCGGCGAGAAGACAACAAGTTGATATTACGGGAAGAGACGGCGCCGATGAGGCCTCCGACGTCGAAGCAGATCCAAATGCCGCAACACGCCATGGCCAGTCCCAGAGCCTGTACACAGGTCAGAGGTCAGGCGGCGGAGGCGGAAGAACGTCCTCCAACTCACCAGGACGACGAAGCTGAGAAGAAGCATGTAGAACTTGAGCACGTCTGCTTTCACCGCCGACTTCATGACGCTTCCTTGTACGCTCGCACTTCCTGATTGCCGCTCAACTTTCACACTTGCTGCTCACCATGGCAACATGATGACCTTTGGACACGCACCAATTGCACACGCCTCTTATCCCTATGGGATATTTAGTTAGTTCCTGCGAGTGGGGTGGCCGATTTAGTGGGCCCATATCTCCGGCCCGGAGGGTCGTGGAGGGCCCCGACACCGTTCGGAAAGCCGAGGTAGAGCCGGTTCCGGGGACGTGCTCGTTTCCCTTGTAGGACCTATGGTTAGCATGGAGGCTAAACAGCTGCTAACAGATGCTAATAGAAGTGTAACTGCTAGCATGGAAGCCAAAAGGTTAGCATGGAAGCTAAAAGGCTGCTAAATTTTTTCTTTTAGGGTTTTATATATATTTTAAACATGTTTTAAATTTTACAAAAATGTTCAGAATTGTGAAGATTAGTCTAAAAATAAGTTTAAAAAAAAATGGTGCTAAAATCAAGATCGTGATTTTATTTTTAAAGAATTGTGATATAAAATTTTTACCATTTGTGTTCAAAAGGTGATACATTTGCATCACAAAACTTCACCCTAAAAAAAAGTCAGACTCCATTACCACCGGGCACTATTTTTATGTTTGTTCGTATCACTGCACGTCGCCTTGTAGACAGTTGATAGACGCGCTGCAGACAGCTGATAGTCATGCCTTCCGCCTTCGAAAAGACAACTTGTAGATTAGTGCGCGTCTGACTTTTTATTTCGGGCAAATTTTGTGATGCAAATGTATCACTCTTGTGAACACAAATTGTTTTCAGAAGAAAAACGCTTTATTTACTTGACCCCAGCCAACTTGCCGGACTATTTTCCTCTCGAGCAAAACCGGACCAGAACTGGTGTCACAGAATGCCCGTCAGGGGTAAATCAGTTATGATTGCACACACTGGAGGTGAGGATGAAATAGAGATTCATGTCAAAAAATCCAAACTATCCCTTTAAAGCACTTGAAGCACATTTACTTAGCCGATACAAAGAAAACACAAACCTTAAGAAGTCAGTGGCAAATTGCATGAGTCAAGAAAGTCCATTATTTTTCTCCTGTGTGGTTTAGCACTCGTGTTAAAGCGGCAAAATAAAAAATCACCAATGATACGGTAGCAGCCAGCTTGTGGCGTCATGCTTTGTACATCCCAGGCATTGTTGAAAAATGTCCCCCCTGTGATTGTTTAGGCAGTGGTTATTTGCCGCTATTTGTATTTCTATACACATTTGATTATGCTTATTCACTTTTTTTTTTTTTTTTTTTTTTGCTCAGCTTTCCTGACTGTGTTTGCAACAGACGTGCTCGAATGTTTGAATGTGACAATTTGACAATTAGCCAGCAGATGTCGCTGTTGGGCAATGTTTGCCATTTTCCAAAAGCGCTGCTTCCGCGCATCACTTCCAAGCGGCATCAAGACGTCATGACTTCCTGTCCGTCTGCACCGCCTTGCTGAGCACCTGACATCATCGTGTTCATGTACACAGGTTCGAACACCTACACGCACACACAGTAGCCGATTAGGTTGGAAGTTGTCCCAGGTGCATTGTGGGCCAGTGTGGACTCACCCGCTGCTCATTTTCCTCGCGCTTGCCACGCCGGCGCTTCCTCCTGTAACGTTAAACACATGCTAACCGTTGCTAATGCTAACTGCTAGCAGCAGGCAGGCAGGTCGACGCACCATTTGACCACGAAGAAGATGATCGGAATGACGACGACGAGCACCATCAGCAGGCGGACGGAGTTGGCCAGAGTCGCGGCAAAATGGCCGCCTTGAAAGTTGCAGAGAAAATCGACATGTTGACGACTTTGCAAGTTTTCATGCGTGACAACATCAAAAACAAAACAACAAGAATGAGTCAGTGAGTGAGCGGGTGTGTGTATGCCACTGGCCTGAATATATGTCTGGATAGCCGATAGTCCATACGCGCAAGTGCAAGCCGTTGAAGTCACACTGCGGCCATCTTGTTACTACCACCTGGTGAGTTTATTACTGTATAAAGTAAACTATACGCTATACGTACAATTGAGACATATACAGCTTGGAGGCGGGTTTGCCGTTAAAAAAATAAAATAATTTAAAAAAAATTAACAAGTGGATGGTATGTGCAGTTTTGTTGACCCACTTTTTCTTTTATCGCTCAGTTCCTTAGACACCAATATTAGATTTGGCAGAGGCATCTTTTGTTCAATTAGTTATAATTAATAAAAACATTATGCAAGTTTCCTCCTATACTAAACATCATGAAGCATATCATAGCAATTTGGATATACAAATGTTTCGGAGGACTGTATGGCGAGAAACGTTTCTTGGGAGGAGCAATATGGCTACCTTGAAACCTTGAAAGTCTTGGCCTATCGGCGATCCAGTCATATATATATATATATATATAGAGAGAGAGAGAGAGAGAGAGATCAATGGTGTGAAAACACTGAAGAGAAAAAGTGAAAAAGAAGATGTGAAGAATCGGATAGTAACTTACCTGCGTGGCGTGGTTCCACGTTCAGCCTGAAGGGCGGTGACGTGGTGTGGGGGCGGTCAACCAAACCGCAGCTGTAGTTGGCCGACCGTGCCGCTGTCAGCCGGAGGGTGGGGCCGGATTCCAGGAGGGCGCGGCCATCTTTGTGCCATCGCACGTCCACTTGGTGGAAGGAGCATCGCGACATGCAGCTCAACGTCACCGCCGCGCCCTCACTCACGCTGCCGGGGGCGGAGCTCTGCACGCTCATCGGATCGCCGTCTAGAGGCAAAGCGCGGTTACCGTGGAGATGATCAAGCATTTAAATGTGTGCGTTAAGGCTTATAAGTTCAAAAACCTGTGAGTCACGGTGCGCACGGCAAACAACTCGATGGTCCTACCCACAACGGTGACGGCCACGCCTTTTCTGCCAGTGAAATGTCCCGCGTTGTCTTGTGCTTCCATCCGGAACCGGAAGGTGGTGTTGTCTTGCGTATGGACGTTGTGGATCTGCAGCGTGCAGTTTCCCTCCATGTCCCCCAGGTACAAGTAGCGCCAGTTGGCGCGCGGCATGGCGCGCGGCATGGCGCTGTCGTACACGGACGGCGTGGTCCCGGAGCAGATCTCGTGATTGACGCACCAGCGCACCCGAACCACCGGCATGATGGGAGTGAAGGAACACGGCAGCGTGACGGTGGAGCCGCGCACCGCGCACATCGCTGGCGAGTAGCTCACCTGCGCGGCCGCCCAAGCTGAAAAATGAATCCAAAATATTGTGCACAAACGTGTGCATATTTTGGACAAGATGTCGCAGCGGTCTAATGCCGGGTATTTTTTTTTTTTTTAAATCTACCCACTTCTGAATTGTTCCTGAATGCGCAGTTTTTGGTGCACCATTGAGGCACGAGCCACCCACCCTCTGCTGCCTGCACTCGCTGTCTTATTGGTTTAAAGCTAGGGGTGCACCGATTGATCGGTTCCTTCATTTTCGGGGATCGGTGATCGGCCGATCCCTTAAAAGTAAACTGATCTTTTCCACCGCTCTCATCTCTCTTCTCAGATGTCTGAAAAAGTATTCTCTAAAAAGTCGGGTTGACTTCCATTTGTGTAGTTTTTGCACCCTCTGGTGGCTAGTTTTTTGTTTTTGTTTTTTGTTTTTAGTGCAGTTTAATTTTAACAAGGCATGTTTTGGCACTTCTCTATTTAAAATCTACACTAATGGTATTTATATATTATATTTTTATATTTGTATGTTTATATATTATATTTATATATTTTTTATATTTTTCATTGGAGTAATGTACAAAAGCACAATATTGTGTTTTTTGTTTTGTTTTTTAAGCATGAGCTTTGCTTATTTATTTATTTATTTATTTATTTATTTTTTCAATATTATGACCTTTTTGTATCGCCAACCTCCCCACAATATCGTGATAATTATCGCATCATGAACTTCATATTGTGATAATATCGTATCGTGAGGTTTGGATATCGTTACATTGGTAGTATTGCTTAATTTTCCAATTTACTTTTTAAGAAGTACTACAGTAACCTTGGGAGCGCCCTGAACGTTTTGTTAGAAATTTAAAAGATGAATGGAATAAGATTAAATAAATAAGTTAAAAAAATTCTACATTTTTGAAAAAATGTTCAATAAATATGCTTTAAGACATTACAACAAATCAAAAATAGTCAAAATTGGCATTTTTATAAAAAAAAAAAAAAAGTACTGATAATTGGCATCAGCCTTGAAAAAAACGTGTTTATGACTCGTATAAATTTTCTTAAAATTATGAGATTTTGTTTTTAAATCACCGCTTGCACTACTCACTTGCATGACGTCACATGACACGCTCGATACTTTTAACATAATATTTGACGAGTTGACAGACGCACGACCCGATCACATCAATCACTAACCTGTCAGAAGCAGCAAGACCAAAACATTTGCGTGCAGAAAAAACATGGTGATAATGAAGACTCAAGTGGAAAAGAGAGAGAAAGTGTTTTTTTGTTTTTTTCTTTAAAAAGAAGTCGTCGCTATCCTTCCTCTTCTGGGTTGAGGGGGAAAGAAAAGGGAAGAAGAAAAAGGGGAAGTAGATGAAATTCAAAGTGAAGCAAGAAAGATGAAAAGCTTAAGACGGAAGCTGAACCTGCCCGATCCGCACTCAAGTCTGCCAGATCTTCACCACAATCGGTCCGGAGCCTTTCCCCCCCAAAAAATGCAACCTCAGGAAAGGTCAAATTTGATTCCAGCATCATGAATGGATCCAATTTCTTACGAAGAATCTTTCCCAAAAGCCTCAGAAAAGAAAGCTGTCCCTTTAATTTTTTTAAATGAAGCCTGCTTCATCTCGCTTTTGTGTTTTTTTAAGGTGAATAAAAAATAAATAATGAATATATGTTCGTGTTCTTCTTTTGGGTGAAAGAATGAATTATTTCAACTTGATTTGCTCTTTTTGTTTGATTTCTCGTCTTCTCGAGAGGCTTTGTGCGCATGCGCGTCAGGGTCGGGCGGCGGCCTCAGTGCGCAGACTCGCTGCATCCTTCGAGCATCACCACTCACTCCAGGCGACAGTACACGACAAGAGACGACGCTCGAACCGGACCGGACCGTACCGGGCCAGAGCAGCTTCCTCATCTTGTTGTTTTTTTTTTTTTTTTGCTGACGAATGTGAAGGAAAACGAGCGCTGCGCCATCTGCGTCCTCTTTCCTTCCTTCCCTCCATCCTTCCTTCCTCGTCTTGCTCCTCTTCTTCCATCGTTTGGACGCTTCCCGCCCTGCCACAAAATGGCGGACATGACGGAGCTGCGACCGTCCTACGGTCAGTGAATCCGCGGCAGCCTTCTGGCGGCCGGTCGGGCGGTTGTCGGTTTTCTTCGTCGTGTTCACGCTCGCATTTGAAGGGGAAAACGCGGTCGCTGGCGCTGCGCTGTCATTGCACCTGCCGCGGGCGCCACCCAGTCGACGGCCGGCCGCCATTTCGCCTCCCTTGGGCTCCTTTTTCGACATTTGTCCGCTTCTCCGTCGTTGACTCGACATCCGAACGTGGCCTCGACGTCACAGCAGCGGTTCGAGAGCGAGTTTTATTTTATTGTTTATATATTTTTGGGCTTCTTTTTCTACCGTTCAAATTGCGTTATTCATGTACATGTATGATATGTTCCGTTGTTTTGGGGCGTTTATGCGCTAAAATGTTATCGTGGGGCTCGCGGTGACATCATGTCTGTACGCGGTGGTCCCATTGCGGTCATAACCGTGAATGACGTCATTGTTTTCACTACACTCGATCAGTTGTTCTGGTCGTGTTGCCAATGTTTTAACCATTCCCCACTCCATAATCGCCAATTTGTTTTGTTTTTTTGTTTTTTTTGAATAGTCGACTATGTAGTTGAATGGCCAAAAAGTAGTCATATATCGATATATGTCACTGAGAAGTCCACACGATGATACAAAGACAAACGTGCGTGTGTGTGTGTGTGTTGCTAGGAAGCGAGCTGTTTTTTTTTTTTCTTCTCAGCACTTTTTTTTTCTCAGCAAAGCATGACATCATGTGACTGTGAATGAAGGAAGCGCTTCATTCTGATAGGCTGCATCGCAAATTTGCTCGTGCGTGTCACATTAGGACAAGCAGCGCATAAAGAGCTTCACAAACAAACTGGGGTGCTCACTGTTTTTTGTTTAATAAGCTAAAAGAAAATAATAATCATAAATAAATAAATGTGTTGCTTTTTATCCTTTTATCGCTCAGTTCCTTAGACCCCAATATTAGATTTGGCAGAGGCATCTTTTGTTGAATTACAGTTCAATTACAATTCTTTAACAGTTAAAGAATCCTAACTGTAATTATGATGAGTTAAAGTTTAACTCATTGACTGGCAGCCATTTTGACTGAAGCAACCGCCTTCGCTCCCTGCTGTTTTACTGGTCCACAGAGTGTTCTATTGCTATAAAACATGGACCCTACCAAAAGAAAGATTAGAGTTTCTTTTTCATCAGGGATTTTTTTTTGCAGCAGTTAGCATTAGAATTAGGAATAGACCGATTATCGGCATCGGCCAATTTTTGAATCTGGTAAAGCTGGTATCTGACTGAGCGGTGAATACTTGCGAACGTAGCGATTCAGCGAATTTGGGGTTTTCACCAGGAAATTGTAAGATGTTCACAGACAGTTTTGACTTGTAAACACATTTGGAACATATTCGGACAATTTTTCACTGCAAAGATCTTTTGAAACGTTTCAAGAAACCTTAACAAAACCCCCAAATGTGCTACATTCGCATGCATTTGTCATTCATGGAGATGCAGGAACTTTGCATTTATGGATGGATTTAAATTTCCACTTTATAAAAAATAGGAACTTCCTACACTTTTTATTTAAAAAAACTAATCAAGAAATTATGTAGAAATTTTAGAAAACTTTATTTACAGCAGAAATCTTTAGGGAAATATTTACCTGCTTTTTAATTTTATTATTTTTTTAATTTAGCTTAACACATGCTAACGACTGCAATTTTTGTTAGATTTTCTTTAAACAAATCTGTCAATATAGTTTCAAATATTTTTTATTTTTTTTGTATTTTACTGCAAATGAATATCGGCTTGAAATATCGGTTATTGGCCTCCTTGACTACTAATAATTTGTATCAGTATTGGCCTTGAAAAAACCATATTGGTCTATCACTAATTAGAATATAGCTAAGTTTCATCAATATTCACAAACGTGCTGAAAACACTGGCAAAAAGAGCTTCTTGCAACATGGCCCTTGCTGATCTCTTATATTCTGTTGCTACCTGCTGGTCGTTTTTTTGTAATAACTACCATTGCTTTAAGTGACCTCTTCATATCAGAAGCTGTATCAAAGCCTTCTGTATGCTCTAGCATTAAAAAAAACATATAGATACGTTTTTGGGAGTGAAGGACAAAGTATTAAAAACGTATTTCTATGTTTTGGGGTTTGAATGAGTTAATAAAAAATATGCATGTTTCCTCCTGTACTAAACATCATTAAGCATATAATTTTTGCATGTATTTAAGGCAAGTTGTAAAATGTCTGAAGTCCTCTTGTTTATGTTTAACAAATTTAAAACAGTATAAATGATGTTGTTTCTGCTAAGTAGTGTCTCAAATGTTCTCCCATTTGGATACTGTAAATGTATCGGATGGTATGGCGAGAAACGTTTCTTGGGAGGAGCAATATGGCCGCCTCCCACCTCCAAAGTCTTGGCCTATCGGCTATCCAGTCATATACATATATATATATATATATATATATATATATATATATATATATATATATATATATATATATATATATATATATAAGATCAGTCTGAAGGCCCACCCGTCTGACTTCCTGTGTGTGTTTCTCAGCCATGTCTCCGGTGCTGGCGGGCTTCCTGGGCGCGGGCGTCCTGGTGGCGGCTGTGTTGGCGGCGCTCCTGCTGTGGTCCTTCTGCCAGCGCCGCTACCTGCGCGGCGGCTGGGGCCGCCAAAAGCTGCACGGCGAGCGCTACTGCGACGCCGAGGACCCGCCCTACAAGTTCATCCACATGCTGAAGGGGATCAGCATTTACCCAGAGTCTCTTGGCGGCGGCGGCGGCAAGCGCATCGTGCGCAACGCCAGGCGGGCCGAGCGCGCCGGCATGGTGCTGGTGGACGCCGACAACAACGTGCTGGACGTCCCCGGTCAGCTTCAGATGAGCCACCTGGTGGCGCCCTCCGGCTCGGGCTCCTCGGGCCCCGCCCGGTTGGAGCGGGCGCTGCCCGTGCGCGCCGACTACTGCTGCCTGGACGCCGACTCGGCGGGCAGCAGCAAGACGGCGTCGCCGTTCACGCCGGCCTCCTCGTCGGAATCGGAGGCCGGCCTGGGCACCGTCAGCCTGGCCGTGGACTACAACTTCCCCAAGAAGGCGCTTGTGGTGACGGTGGTGGGGGCGAGGGGCCTGCCCGCCATGGACGAGCAGTCGGGTAGCTCGGACCCGTACGTGAAGATGACGGTGCTGCCGGAGAAGAAGCACCGCGTGAAGACCCGCGTGCTGAGGAAGACGCTGGAGCCGCTCTTCGACGAGACTTTCACTTTCTACGGCGTGGCGTACAGCTCGCTGCCCGAGCTCACGCTGCACTTCCTGGTGCTCAGCTTCGACCGCTTCGCCCGCGATGACGTCATCGGCGAGGCGCTGGTGCCGCTCAAGGGCGTGGACCCCAGCACGGGGCGGGTCCACCTCAGCCAACGGATCACCAAGAGGAACATGCAGGTGAGCGGCAGACGACGCAATTGGCGTCGTCTTAATTGAACCGCTTTGAACGACGTCCGTTTTTGTTAAGTCGCGAACTCGGAACTCAATATGTGCATGTATTAGCAAGTAAGTGGCTCAATATTAATTGTTATTAGAAATTGTAGGTTGTTTATATGCATTGCTGTTATGTACAAAAACACAATATTGTGTTTGTTTTTTTAGTATAAGCTCTTTTTTTTTTTTATAACATTGTGACCGTTTTTTAATATTGCCAACCTCCCCACAATATCATGAATGATATCATATCGTGATGTTTGGATATCGTTACATCTCTATTTGCTTGGCCACGCCCAGTAAAGGCGCACGTCCAACACAAACTACAAAAATGATACTACATTTTGTTTTATTTATTCAATGTTTTTTTTAATCGGTAGTTGAGTGACGGAGACATGAAGCGACTTTTTTTTTTTTTTTTTTTGTCAGTGCGAGAGCCGTGGCGAGCTGCTGGCGTCGCTGTCGTACCAGCCGGTGTCCCATCGTCTGAGTGTGGTCGTCCTCAAGGCTCGACACCTACCTAAGATGGACATCGCCGGACTGTCTGCCAGTGAGTCCGGCGTAAACGCAAACATTCAGATCAGTGTGCTAAACAGTCACTGATATATATATATATATATATATATATATATATATATATATATATATATATATATATATATATATATATATATATATATATATATATATATATATTTTTTTTTTTTTTATATAATTTTCAAATAATGTATTTTTTACGTCCGCAGACCCGTACGTGAAGGTGAACGTATTCTACGGGCGCAAGCGCATCGCCAAGAAGAAGACGCACGTGAAGAAGTGCACGCTGAACCCGGTGTTCAACGAGTCGTTTATCTACGACATCCCGCCCGAGCTGCTGGCCGACGTGTCGGTGGAGTTCCTGGTGGTGGACTTCGACCGCACCGCCAAGAACGAGGTCCTGGGCCGCCTGCTGCTGGGCCTGCACGCCGCCGCCCCGCCCTCCGCCGCCGCCCACTGGCGGGAGGTCTGCGACAACCCCCGCCGCCAGATCTCCAAGTGGCACAGCCTCAGCGAGTACTGAGCGCCGCGCAAAAAAAAAAAAAAACACGGACCGCGTGCGCGACACGCTCGCACGCACGCACCTTCTTCGTGCTATCTGTTATTTCCACACACACAACAAAATATGCTTGTGATAAAGGAAGTGTGTGCGTGTGTGTGTGTGCGAAGAAGAAAAGTAAGTTGGTGTTGTCATCATGCAGTTAATTGCATGTCTTTTGTCAGAACAACAACATCCCTCCCCTCCATCACAGTCCAGACAGTTCCCAGCATGCTTTGCCGCCACCTACGGGGGAGTCATGGAAATCCCGCTTGAGCCACGAAATCCAGCTCAAGGTCCTTCTTTTTTGGTTATTTTTTATTTTTGTAATTCTTTATAAATGTTCACACTTTTACAGACGGGTACAGTTCACACGTGCAAAAAATATGCATGCCATCAGTAGGGATGTAACGATATCCGAACATCACGATACGATATTTTCACGATATGAAGGTCACGATATGATAATTATCACGATATTGTGGGGGCGGGTTGGTGATGCAATATTGTGTTTTTTGTACATTACAGCATTGCTTATCAACAACCTACCATCTCCACTAACCAGGGACGTAACGATAAGCACGATATCGCGATATTAAAACTACCACAATATTGTCATTGTCATGTTCACGATATTTAAATGCCAACACATCTGTTGAAAAAGTCAGGTTGATTTCCACCAAAGAGGCGACTCTCGTTCAAGACGGTAAATGTTGGAGCAGGAATTTTAAAAAGACTATTTCTCCCTTGACTTCCGCGGGAGTGCATCAGCTGTTTTCTTCCAGAGATCCGTAAACTACTAGATCGATATTTTAGTGCAAGTATCGATCCGATATCGATAATAGTTAGTATCGATTATATCGATATTTGGATCGACCCGTCCACCTCTTATCTTTTTTTTTTTTATTGTTTTTTTTAGTTGGTTGGTTGGGTTTATTGAACATATAGAAACATCACAAGTATAAAATACAAGTTGAAGTTAAAAAAAAAAAAAAAAGGAGAAAAGAAAAAAAAGTAGTCCAAAACGCTGAATTGTGCTATACTCGTGAGGACCTTAAGCTGGATGTGGACGCTAAACGTTCAAAGACGTTCCCTGATGTCGGTCGGGGCTCTGGCGTGCAGGTAACCAACGTGTAAATAATTTCATGCGTGTGCTTGTGTTTGTGGCATGAATGAATGATTGATTTTTCCTTCCTCTTAAGCTTCCTTTCATCGCTTGCGTGGCAGCAAAGAGCGCTCGGGCAACGCTAGTCACAATGCTAAGCTAACAACATGGCCGCCGCCGTGCTAACCTGTCAAGCAGGGGCGCCACCTGCAGGCGCTCGTAGCTTCTGTTCATATGTGTCTGCTGCCGATGATGTCCTAAACCCCACGTGTGACGTCATGGACGTACGTTTTACGGACCAATCGTTTGAGTCACCGAGAGCAAAATGCGATTGGGGAGTGTGACGTCACGATGAATGATTTTCCGACACGAGCCTTCTCCTCATTCGCGCCATGAAGATTGTGCCCTTCGAAAAGCACACCACGTCTGTCCGGCGCTGCCGTCAACACCCCAGCCGTGACGTCATCATCAGTCGTGTGACCGTGACGGGAGCGCCCGCCGGAGCCTTTAAGCCCTTCCCCATCCGCGTCAGACGTCAACCTGGAGACTTCTCAGACTTGACATGTAGATTTTTTTTTTTGTATCGATGTTCTATCTTCTAACTGTCTGATATCCCGGAAGCTTTGCGCGCGTTGGAGCGCCCCCTGCTGTACACCTGAATGATGCCAACCTCCCCATTGACGTGCAAATAAAACAAGTTAGCCTGACGCCTGCTTTCTTCTTCTCACTTTTTGAGTTTGAATTAACATCGTCCAACTTTCTTCCTCTATCCTTAGACGTGATGCGTTAGCGGCTGCCTGTTTTATTTTATCACATCCGGTGATAAAATGTTTTTTATTCTCCTCTTCCTTCTCCTCCAGCGCCAATTCAGGGGGGGAAAAAAAGTAGCCACAGGGTGGTGCTGTTAAAAAGGGCCACACTTTAGCGAGCCACGCCCCTTACCTGATAGATGCCCGAAAAATTTTTAACATACTCGCATAAAAAAAAAAAAAAGATGATCCAAATCTTTATTTACACTTTCACAAAAAAAAAAAGACAATTTCTCACATCCACCTTAAATTTCTTCTTCAAAAGTTATTTTGTTGGGTAAATATTGTTGATAATTTGAAATTGAAGTTCCTTTGTTTTTGCTGGGATGGGAAATTTCAAAAATATTTACATCTAATTTCTTTTCTATCTTCTAATTTAAAGTCATTAAGAATATAGTCACATTTCAGTGAACTAAATAAACAATTATAAAGTAACTGGCTTCTAATAAATTTGTTGTCACATTTGTCGTTACAAAAAAAAACCAGTAACACTAATGAATAGATGCCTTAAAGCTGGGATGATTTTCGAATGTATCATATCCTGTATTTTGTCATTTAAAACCTCTTATTTTTTTATCATGAAAACAGATTGACGATTGTTAGGGAAAAGGAAGAAAGAAAGAAAGAAAGAAAGAAAGAAAGAAAGAAAGAAAGAAAGAAAGAAAGAAAGAAAGAAAGAAAGAAAGAAAGAAAGAAAGAAAGGAACGAAAGTTCCGGGGTCTTGTTTCTTTCCGGTCACGTGATGACAACGGACCAACGCGACATGTCCGCAGCCCATGAAAAGCTCAAGAAAATGTCTCAAAATGAGGACGACGACAAACTGCAGTTGATTAAAGGTGATCGGCTACACGTTTATTTTCTATATTGACTCCAACATTGACATTTTGATGTTCGCTGTTGACATGTTTTTTTTGTTTTTTTTTCAAAGTCAGCTGAGTGTTGATGGTCGCGCGCGCACAGACACACACAGTAGACTTTTGAAGCACATATCTTTGCAGTGAGTCGAGTTTTTGAAGAGGACGTGTGAGACATGAGTGCTTCCGGTGTGCAGGTGCCGCGTTCCTGGCTACTGTGTCGTCTTTGGGCCTGATCGCAGGCTTCGGATCCACTTTGGCTTTGGCCAAGAAGAACAACCCGGACTACTTCAACAAGGTGACGCACCTCGGAGGTCATGACCTCTTCCGGTTTGAGTGCAACTCTCCTACTGCATGATTGAATGCTAATGATTATCACTTCTATTATATTATTACATCCATACGTACAGAAAGAAAACACAAAGATCCTCAATTAACCAAAAGAGGAATAGGCTGAAGTGAAGCTTATTATTGGTGATGATGTCATGTGACGTGTGCGTTTCCCCCGCTTGGCAGGGCGTGACGGCGACGGCGGCGCTCCCCGAGAGCGGCGCGGCGCTGGCCCTGCGAGCTCTGGGCCGCGGTTCAGCCTACGCGGTGTGCGGCGTGGGCCTCCTCAGCTTGACCGCGTGGAAGCTGCTCGGCGTCGACAGCGTACGTCGTCTTTCGTCTCGACCGCGATTCGCGCAATTCCACCAAACGGTTGACATTTTTTGGTGGTTTTTGCTTTCAGCTGTCTGACTTGAGGTGGAAAATGGCGTCATTGTTCCCGTCCATCCCCAAGTCGGCGACGGCGGCGGGTTCCGACGCGAGCGACCTCGACTCGCTCTTCAAGTCCAAGTGACCGGACGGCAACGTGGCCAGTCATGGTGCCTTCAGGTACTCCGAAGGACTGTGGGAAGAACGCTTTATGTTCATGTTGGCTCCACATGTGGCACACAGCAACGTGTTTACGTTGAAAACAGGTTAGCGGCGATATCTAGCGCAACTACATGCTGATTGCCTGGCGCTTTGAGCCCAAACATGATCAAATCTGTTTTTTTTTTTTTTGTTTGTTTGTTTTTTATGGCTGGTGTCTTTCATCAGAAGTTAAATACATATACAGGTATGTCATTTAGGAATACATAATAGGAAGCCTAAATATGAAATATGGTCATCTTTGATAAGAGTGTGATGATTGTGATAGATTATCGTCTCCCGATTATCAATACACCTACGCAAGTATCATGATATTTGTAGTTAATATACAGCCAATATAACGGCTCCATTGTTGATGACTCATTGAGCAATTACTTGGCGGGCCATTAGGGGGAGCGCCTCATAAGAGTGGGGCGGAAATGGACGCAAGTCTTTAATTTTAACATTTTAAAACATATTTTATGGTTTGATTTTTTTTTTTTTTTAGCAAGCAATTTCTGGCAAATATTAGTATTGATTTAATATTTAAGTAATTTTATTTACTTTTGCAATGTTACACAAAAAATGGTGTCGCAGTTTTTAAAATAAAACAGACTAACTGACTGACATGTTGCATGACAATAGCGTTTAAGAGAGACACAAATTTGTTGACAGAAAGTTAAGAAGACATTTGTAGTTTTATCGTAGATGATCGTGGCTTTATGACCTGACCAATATATCGATTATCGCGGTTAGACCGATATGATTTTTTTTTTTTTTTCAGGGCTGATATCGATGCCGATTATTAGTAGTCAAGGACGCGGATAACCCATATTTGGAACCGATATTCATTTTCACTAAAAAGGGAAAATATTGGCATCAAAATTTGGAAAAATACAAACTCCAGCTCTTATTTTTTTTTTTGGGGGGGGGGGGTTAAGACATGTTTATTGAGGAACTTTTAAGGTGAGTAAAATATTTATTTGTATTTATTTATATATTTTTTTAAATTTTAGTCAATAGACATCTTTGTTTTTAAAATCTAACAAGTTCCGGGATCTCCCAGAGGCAGTAGCATGTTTTCAAAAGTTCAATAAAAACAAACAGTTGTTTCCGACACTAAATAAGGTATTGCAAAATTACAAAATATCCGAAGTATTATTATTATTTTTAGTTTTTTACTCATCTTAGTTTTAATTTCAAACAAAAAACAGAAGGCGCAGAGAGTTCCCAGGGTCAGTAGCATCTCTGATTTTTTTTAATTTTATTTTACATTTAAATTAGTTTGCTGAAGTTAACTCTTTTTTTTATTTTATTTTTATTTATTTATTTATTTTTATTTTTTATTTTTTTAATGGCTCGATTATCGGCCATATGATTCTTCAAAATTGCCGATGCCGATATTCGTCAAAATACTTAATATCAGTGCCGATAATCGGCCCAGCCGATAATCGGTCTATCCCTAATCGCGGTATCTTCATACCATGAGATAATCATCATCATCGTGAGCCTTGTATCGCATATCATACCGTATCGTAACGCGAGCTACCCAGAGGTTCCAACCCCTAATCTTTCATAACTCTTGAAGTAGATGTTTAATATTTCTCGAGTACCCCCGATCACCCAACAACAATGTTGTGGCTTGCGAAAATGCTGAGCGGCCGGTAACTTGAAGAAAACCAATTAAAATCATCCTACATGACAATATCCTGTAGTGCATATGTTTTATATACAGCACAAAAGACAATGTTTTATTTGAAAGTGCAAGTGTGCATATACATGACTCAGGGATATAACGATACCCAAAATAAAATTGCACTAAAAGAAAACTAGCCACCAGAGGGTGCTAGAAACTGCACAAATGGAAATCAACCGGACTTTTTTTTTTTTTTAAACAGATGTGCTACTTTCATTATCGTCATACGACAACAATATTGTGGCAGTTTGAATATCACAACATCACGATATTTCCGTTATCGTTACATCCCTTTACATGAGTTCCAAATAAATAATAAAATATAATCACAGAGATTGCAAATTGTGTCATCACATTTGACAGCGTTTCCCATTGAAAGTTTGTTAGCGAATCATGTGAAGAAGATGGAGACGTCAGTGGGGATCTTTTTTTTTGCCAGAGGCGAATTTGGACGTGGCGGGAAGAATCTCGCGGAGAAGTTTGGCGCCTTTTACAGGATCAGCGTGCAAATGGCGACGAAGACGAAGGTCGTCACCATCGTCGCGCTCATCCGAGCTCCTCCTGCCGGACACAAGACGCAAGATGACGATCGATTTCCATGACGTACTCACACGGTTGTCGGCGCGGTTTTCCCTCCCGCTCCTCACCGTCGTGCGTGTGGATCAGCATGTCGGATGTTTGCTCCAGGGACCCGTTGTTGGGTTCGGCTCGGATGTCGAGCAGCCGGCACATGAGCGGGTAGATGTGGACGCTGTCGAAAGGCTCGGACAAAAAGTTTTTCTTGAAGTCGGGTCCGAAGGCCCGGAAGATCATTTTCATGTCCATCTCGCCGTTGTGGAAGCCGTGGTCGCCTTTGTTCACGTACACGATGAATCTCTGGCGGCGGGCGGGGCAAAACAAACAAACAAAAACAAAACAAACATTAGCATTGTCATGGAGAAGCGGCTAGCGATGTTAGCATGTTGACGTTGGATCCATTGAAGTCATGTGAACAAAATGGCCTCTTGAACTGTTTATAATTACACTTGTGCTTGTGAGTTTAGTTACAAGAGTTAGCTCGACGTTAGCATGTTGACGTGACTGCGATTTGCTACAATTATGGATGTGAAAGTAGGCTACTAAGTTATATTAAAAGGAAGGTCAAGTCAAAATGTTCTTAATATGTTCTATGTGGCACCACTCGACTAAACATGACATTCTGTTGAGCACAGAGTTTATAGAATAAACATTTATAATAATAACAGGAACTTGCTAATGTTGCATAAGCCGCCGTAGCAAGAAGTGAAGTCACCGGCCATCTTGCGTTGCCACTGTGAAAGCTCACCTAACTTGGATCCATTGAGTTTTCTATGGCGTTATATTCAATATTTCAAGATATTTACTGCCTCTATGGCAAAAAATGCCCACAAAGCCTACCCTTAGAATTGTAACAAAATAGATGATGCAAATTAGTATTGTTCCGATACCGATAGTGGTATCGGCAGAGGTGCCGATACTGCATTAAAACAGTGGTTTCGGTGAGTACTCACAAGTGACATGTCGATACCATTAATTCCAATGCTAATATAGGATTTTGGATGCAGCGTCTTGTGTCTTGCTTGTGCATGACATTCACTGGTATGTGAAATGTTCACTGCATGCCAATCTAAGATATCCTATTGGCCCTTGAATGCTCTGAACCAATAGAAGGACAGCTTCTTCATGTTGAGGAAAAAAAAACCTAAAGTATCTGTATAGTATCGGTATCGGCCGATACTGCAAAGCTGGGTATCGGTATCGGGAGCCAAAAAACGGTATCGGAACAACACTATGCACAGATGAGATAATGTTTTCAATTTGCCATTTTGCCATGTACTGCCACTTGCTGTCGCCGCAAAACCACATCTCAACGCTCAACTGGTGAATGTCACATGACCAAAGCCGGAAAACAGGTGTGCAGTGATGGTCGTTACCTGTTGCGCATCTACCATGCTAATTTGGCTAACTGCTTCCCAAAAAATATGAACCCCAAAGCAAGCGCGGTTCGTGTTAGCACACTGACCGAGTTGAGGTTGAACCCGAGGTCGGCCACCACCACCACGGGCGGCATACGTCGGCTCCGCGCCAGGTGGAAACTCTCGGGCATGTCTTCCTTACTGTAGACGGTCAGGTTGGGAGCTTTAGCCAGCGCCTCCAGCACTTCCTGCTCCCTCCCCGGCCGCGGCGTCAGGATCCCGAAGCCGCCGTAGTCCAGGATCTCAAAGCTGGCCAGCTTGAGCAGATTCAGGTACTTGTTGAGCACGATCTCGTCCACCAGCGGCCGCTTCTTGACGGTGGTCATGCCGTGGTCGGACGTGATGATGACGTTGAGGTGGGCTTCCAGTCCGCGCCGCCTGATGGAGTCCCGCAGGTAACCCACCGTGCGGTCGATCTGCCGGATGATGGCCTTCCGGTCCGGGTGGTCCGGGCCCCGGGCGTGGCCCACGTTGTCGGGCTCGCCGTAGTACAGGGTGACCAGATCAAAGTCCTCCTCGGAGAACCAGCTCAGAACTGTGTCGATGTTTTGGCGCCACTCTGTCTCGTTGTCGTCGGGGTGGCCTGACTCCTCCACGACGGCCCGGTTCACCGCCTGGCCGCTGTAGTTGGCGCCGCCTCCGGGGTAGTAGAAAGAGGCTGTCTTCAGACCCTGAGTGGACATCAGGAAACGTACGTGTATTTATTATCTCTTAAACCAAGTAAGGCAATTGAGAACATAGACTTTGCCGAGGGGGAGACAACTTGGGCTTCAGTGTCTTAGAGGAGCACAAGACTTTTGAAAAACTAACCAGGACATCAAAGGTGGAATTACGCCTTACAGCAAAGAAGCACTTCTTCAAAAGTAGTACAGCCACGGAGGACACGCCAACGATTTGTTTCCAACCAAAAGCCGGATAAAACTGGCAGATCCGGCCAGCTGGCGAGTCGAAGTGGACGGTAAACATCCGGGTGACTTGTACTCTGCTAGGCTAAGCTACATGTCGTGTGCTAAACACGCTTTAGCCCACATTAGGAGCGGCCACGACCACACCCCCACATGAATGACATGAAACCGGACGTGTTGAGGACTTTAAGCTGAACAGAATTGGCGCAGGATTTGGGATCGAAGAGGGTCTTTTTGTTGTCCATTATGTCAGCGAACTCCCGTTGAAATTACTTTCATTTACGCACGGAATACGTCATCACAATCACGTGACCAAGGAACATGGCGTTCTCCACCGTGCGTTTATTTTGATACTTAATCGGTTGAAAATAAAATTCAGGGAGTAAGATGCCAGAGATATTTGCACTTTTATTCTTTGTACACAATGCCTAATCCAATACTGGAAAATGATTTACAAGTGTTGTATCGCTTTAAGGCCTCAATACACCATGTCTGGCTGGACAGAAGATCGGGAAGATGACTTTGTCCCTTTGGTTCAAGAAGAGAGACCGGCATTTTATGATATTACCGTTAAAGGGTATGGCGACAAAGGTATGAAAGGCAAATTATGGAATGACATGGGGACGCTACTGGATGGAGGTAGGATTTACGTTTATATACGATACTGTGCAAAAAGCCGAAGTGTTTCATTCACAGAAAAAGGAACCGGTATGCATTGTTTACATTTTAATATCCCGCCCCCATAAAGAGGTTTCCGGTTGCCTTTAGGAATAAAGAATACCGCCGCCGATGGTATGGAGGGGAATTACTTCTCGCGCATAGTTGGAGTCGGTGCAGCGTTGTATTTACATAACTTTTCTACGGAACGTGCCGACGTCTGGGCCGACGACACAGGTGGGTCACATTTGGCCGAGGTCCAATTGGTGTATCTAGTCCATAACACTTTAACAGAAGACCTTTGGAGGCGGGATTTGCACCAGCAACCCATCGGACAAGCAGCTCTACCAAATGAGCCAAAGCCGCCCCGATTCATGTCACTCATCATGGCTGATAGCTAACAGCTAACCCAGTCACTATGCTAATGTAGCTAACTGATCGCCACGTCTTTGATACTGGCGGAGCCACGCGCTTCCCAGCATGCTCGTCAGTCGTCACGTCGAAGGCGAGATGTAATTGACCGACGGACGTTGGATTGGCAGCCGTCACCTGGTTCTGCGCCGTGATCCAGAGCGGCAGAACTCCGTTGTCCCACCACTCGGAGCGTCGGAGGGTCTCTTTGTGAGGAACCTTCTGGTTGGTCTGCGTGTTGAACATCATGTTGTGGACCACCTCGTGGTCCTCCACCCAGCGACCTGAACAGGATCAAGTTTGAAAGATGCCAAGCTTGATGATTACACGATTAAGTTTCATGCGTTACCAAGCTCAGTTCAAACATCAGTCACTACAACAAGCAAGGGCATGGCAGGAACAGGACAAATCCGATCACAACACGACAGAACAGGACACGACCAGACGTGGAACCATGTAACACCACAAAGCGTATTAAAAGACATGATGCAACAGGACAAGATTCAACAGGACAGGACAGGAGAGGGTATGACATGAGCAGACGGTCACGGGGAACCACGTAACACCGCAAGCCATAATAAAAGATGTGATGCAACAGGACAGGACACGGTCACAGAACATGACATGACCCGACAGGACAGAAGTGGATAGGCTGCGATAATACAAGGCCAAATGGAACGGTGTGACACGACACTACAGGACAGGACAGACGACGAGACATAACACATTTAGCGCAGGGCAAGACAGGGCAGGATTGACGGCGTGTCCGGCGACCTGTGATGGTGGTGAAGTGCGACGGCGAGGTCATGGTGAGCATGGGCGGCGTGATGTACTTGGCCTTGACGCCGTCCCGCACCAGCTGGTCCAGGTTGGGCGTGTCCACATCCTGGTCATAGTCCCAACGAAAGCCGTCGAAGGAGATCAGCAGGAGGCGCTTCCTGCTCCCCTGACCGCCTCGGCTTCCCGACGGCTTGGCGGCGGCCTGGTACAACGAGACGGAGAGCAGGAGGAGCAGGAGGACGAGTCGCAGCCCGGCGCTGGCCATGATGAAGCGGTTGTGAGCAAGCATGGCGCCCGGCGGCAAGGAAGAGGGGAGGGCTCGTTAATGATTGACAGGCTGATTGACATCTGCTGATGTCTTCAAGCAGACCTTGGACCGGTGATGCACTTTTGATTGATGTTTGCATGTATTGCCATTACATGTGGGAGCACAATCTGGACAGACGAATGCCAATGCCTGTTGCATTTCAGACAACTCGCATCAGGCTGTGATTGGTCGCCAGACCATGTCAGTTCACAAGTCAGGCATTGACGGTGTGTAACTTGTTGGTCAATCGCAAGTTGCATGTGTTGTGGAGTGTGCGTTCGCTTTATCAGATGAGCAGATTAAGAATGGGAATTCCGCCAAAAGAAAACGATGATTGCGCTCTTTTATTATTATTGCACACCGATCAGTAATCAAAGCGATGACATCATAACCTTGAGCCTTGACGCCGGCTCAAGGTCAAACTCGGGTTCAACTTTAACACGTGTCATTTACATTTTAGTGTTTGAAATCTATTATTCATAAAAACTAATCACAATGCGAGTAAAAGAAAAATATACACAAATGAAGTTACTCAACACATTTAAATTTGCTTTCATTTTGATTTATAGTGTACTGAATAAAATGAATAATAGTATGGATGGATACAATAGATATATCGTGTTGTTTATATGTAGTAAAAAATTATGTTTTGTTCTTTTTGATTATTACTTCTACGAATCTACGTGTCCAATGTCTTGACAAACTTTTTGTGTTACCCCTTAATTCTGAAGTTCCTTAGTTTAGTCGCACCGATTTCCGGTGACTTTGTCGCTTGTGGCCGTTGTGCTGTTTTTGTGTTTTTCTCGATTTGTGTGTGTGTGTGTGTGTGTGTGTGTGTGTGTTTGTTTTCAATTATCATTCATAAAAAGAATGATAAAAATACGAGTAAAAGAAAAATATACACAAATGAAATTACTCAACACATCGATTTAAAACCGTCGGCAATATCTTATTTTGAAATGGCTTGGTCAGAACCATGAAAAAGCCCAAAACGGGTCACAATACTGCCTACGGGGTAGCTCCAGTGTACCGAATGAAATGAATAATAGTATTGAAAATAAAATAGATATATCATTCTATTATTTATATATAGTAACAATTATGTTCTTTTTGATTATATACTTCTACGTGTCTAACGTCTGATGACAAACTTTTTGTGTTGACCCCCATCCGGAAGTACTCTTGTTTAGACTGACTGACTTCCGGTGACTTTCTCGCGTGTAGTCGGTGTGCTGTTTTTTTATTTTTTGTGTGTGTGTTTTTCTGGATTTGTATGTGTTTTCACTGGCAATATTGCGACGTGTGCGGCGTGGACTGCTTACGCCTGTGGACAGTGGAAAGGGTCGTTAAAGTCGCGTCATGGCGGCATACCAAGGTTGGTTTCTCGCTGGCTGCTAGCATTTAAGTTTTAGCACAAGGACGCGTTAGCTCGTCTTCAATACAAACGTTACAATGGGGGGGAAAAAAGCACTTGGACTGTAGTCCGTGCAAGATACGCTTTACTGTTGTTTGAACTTGTTTCATAATTGGTCATAATTAATTAATTTAGGATACGGAAGATCAAATATGACATTTGTGATTATATTGAATTATTACGAGAATGAAGGAAGTAGTTTGTTTACGTTTCGATCATTTGCAAAGAGCTTCTCAAAAATATATATTTCTTTTAATTTTCAATTCTTTATGTATGCGTATTTGTGAATGTATCAAATCGATTGTACATGATGTTGATGACGTAATGGAACTTGTGTTGCAGTGATGTCATTGTTGCGAGGTTTGCGCTCGTCGGCGTTCACGACCTTCTTTCAAGGCAAGTCGTAAAAAAAAATAATTTTCTACATTTCTTTTTCATAAGCACCTGATTTTTTGATGATTTTACACTTTTGTATTTCTATCCAAGTGTTGAACATTTGCTTCCTGGTTTGGTCTGTAACATCCATAAGAAAAAAAATGTTGGTTGATTTTCCAAAGTAAAAATTAGCAAATGTCTTATTTTGGAAATCAGTTCAGTTTCAGAACAAAATATTTTGAAGAATATTTCCTGTTGAGAGGCTTTGGACAAGTTAAAGGAAAAGTCAAGTCAAAAGATTTGTTAAATTAACTCACAACATATTATATGAGAGAATCGTTGACTTTCCCATTAAACGGAGATTGATTGATTTTCGTAACTGAATATTTGTTGCACCACTAACAGTTTGGTTCATTTGCAATCCTGTATTGACGTGTTCACGTTAGCATCCCACCATGTCCGCGCGTGGGCGATCCGCCCCATGGCCACCCTCAACCAGATGCACCGCAAGGGCAAGCCCAAGCCGCCGGCCAAGGCGCTGGGGGCCACCTTCGGCCGGCCGCAGATGAAGGCGGTGGTCCTGAAGACCATGATCCGCAAGCCCAAGAAGCCCAACTCGGCCAACCGCAAGTGCGCCCGCGTGCGCCTCTCCAACGGCAAGGAGGCGGTGGCCTACATCCCCGGCGAGGGACACAACCTGCAGGAGCACAACGTGGTCCTGGTGGAGGGCGGGCGCACGCAGGACCTGCCTGGCGTCAAGCTCACCGTCGTCCGGGGCAAGTACGACTGCGCGCACGTCGAGAAGAAGAAGCAGTGAGCGCCGCTCGGATCGCGCAAGCGCCCCCCGAGAAACAACAAAAACATTGTCAACCACGTGTATGAACAAAACATGGACGCTGTCTCCGCGTGCTCCTGCCGCTGCCTGTCGCCATGACAACAGTCACATGACACACATATTTTGCCGTGCGCTAATAAAAGACTCTGCTGCTAGCAATTTGTTGAGATGAAGTCATTATTGGTTGCGCAGGTGAACATGACGTTGACTGGCGACCAGTCTAATCAGCATGAGTGTGACGATATATTGATAAATAATGTAAGTAAATAATTTAAAAAATCATAATATTTTGTCTCCCAAAAGGTTATCGAGTATCAAGTATTGCAATATTTGTAGTTAATATACAGCTGCTATAACTGCTCCACAGTTAATAACTTATTGAGCAATTACTTGGCGGGCCACTAGGGGGAGCACTACATAAGAGTGGCGGGGAAATAGACGCAAGTTCAGGCGAAGACTGCGCTCTTTTGTGGAAGACGTGACTCACTTTTGCGTACGTTTCTGTGAAAAATGTCTTTTATCTTCCAAGTTTAAAATTTTAAAACATATTTTAGGTTTCGGCAGTTTGAAGCACACAATTTCTGAGCAAAAATATTAATTGAATTGGATTTAATAATAAGGTAATTTTATTTACTTTTGCAATGTTACACAAAAAAATTGTCACAGTTTATAAAATGAAGCAATTCACTATGTAACTGACATATACGGTCAACTACTGAACTATATGGAATGCTTATGAAATAAGATCAAAACAATAAATGAAGCAAAATTGTGAGCAGGTAAGTTTACTGGAGGTCAAAATGAGTTAAATAACCCCCCAAAAAAACAATGTACCACTATCGGCCATTTTGGTTGGTTACTTTAACCTCGAACGCTTTCAAGTCGGAACTAGGAAAAAAACCGAAGGGATGATATATCCGACTTCCCACCATCCTCGAATGCAGCATCAGTACCCCAATCCAGCCTGTTTTCCGCGTCAACTCAGAGTGTTTTCAAACGATCAGATCATCTGCAAGCTCTGCGCGAAGCCTCAGCTGTGTTTGGCTGAGGGAGACATGGAAAACAGGCTGGATATGGGCCCTCGAGGACCGGGGGTTTGTTGAGAACCACTCAAATTTCTAGAATGCATCATTCTAGCGTGCGCGCGCGCTAGCGTGAGCAATCGAGAACGCGCGCAAGCAAAAAATTGTGACTGCGTGCGCGTGCGCGTGCGCGTGGCGGCTGACGATCTGTTGATGACACGACGCCAAATCATTCTTTTCTTTCACGGACGCCGAGCTGCTCGTCAAAGAACGCAATTTGGATCGTGAGTTCAACCGCAAACTTGCATTTTTTTTTATTTATTTTTTTTCGTCTGGCGTTACTGACACGACACGTCACGTCGCCGTTAGCCGAGCTAGCTCATGTTAGCATTCCGTCGATTGTGTGTTTGTGCGGGCATCACCCACAGGGAAAATTCATATTGACTTCAAATTAACTTTTTATTAGCCGCCTACGGCTTTAATTAGCTTTTTTTTTTATTATACGTATCAGCTGTTTTTAATTAACCGCTGCCCATCCCGAGGTAGTAGCTGGTGTTAGCTATTAGCTTTATTTATTTGTTTTTATTTATTGATTTTGCTCCCACAAACTACTGCTAGATGCCCGTGCTGAGTGGAGAAGCAGTTTTTTGGCCTTACAAGGTGGTTTTTTATTTTTTATTTTATTTTATTTTTTATTTTTTTTAAACAAGCGTGAGCTTCCTTGAGCTGTGGTTTGTGTATTAGCCGCCTTTGGCTTGTGTTAGCTCCATTCAACTCAATTTTTTTTCTGCCGTCTGTCTACCTTGCACAGAAAAAAAACAAAACTCGACATCTAAAGTCAGAAAAACATTTATTATTTTATTTATTGGTGCATTTATGCCAATAGCAGTAGTTTGTTGTGTCTGTGGAAACAAATGAAGTGGCCAGGCAACACAAAAATTAGATTTTTTATTTATTTTTTGCTGATGTCATCAGGGCTGTTGATGTCTGACGTCACCTTCATCTTCACAAATCACACGTGATTGGCACGTGTCACCTGTGAGGTGTTTGTTTTGAATGCAGTTAGTGTGGGGCCTAGCATGAAACATTCTCTTTTCGTCAGAAACAGCTTGACTTGTCTTGGATTTAGCTATGATTTGCCTACCGGCACTTGTTACTCATAGGGGGAAAAAAAAAACACAAACAAACAGACAGCATAATATTCCAATTTAGAATTATATTTGAAAAACACATTTATTTTCCAGAGCCACATGAGGCTCTTGAGAAGTTAAGCAGCAGATCCCTGCTTAGGGATGATCTGAATGTGCTAAAATAAATAAATAAATAAATAAATAAAAGTCACCTCAGTTGAGTCGTGTTTCCCCCCGTAGTTGCTAATTTGTATATTGTTTGCTAATCTGACTGCACATTAACTCAAGAGGCAAATCAAGTTTATTTTATATTAATGTGGACGTTTCCCTTCAGTTTAAAGTGTTTGTCTCAAGCTCATCTTGTTAAGTTCCACATTGTCATCGTCATCATTTGCTTTCTTTTTCACTGTGTTATGTTGTGCATTTGAGAGAGGATTTTTTTTTTTTAGCTCATCCTTTTCATTTTGTTTTTAAATGTACATGTAAAAAATGTTGAAGTTCTCCCTTGTTTCTTCACTTTTCAGTCGAGCTGCTTTAAAATTGGCATTTATAAAATGGTGAAGAAAATCGAAATTGGACATAAGAAAAAATAATTTACTGAAATCTTGTGACTGCTGTTCATTTGGAACTTTTTTTTTTTTTTTTCTCAGAGTGGAGAAGATGAATGAAGACAAAATGGAAGCGCCAGCCGAAGACGACGAGCTTGCCGATTTGCTGGCTGAAAGTATGTTGGGAAATCCTTCCGCCACCGTTTTTAGGGTTGTGTCGTGAGTCGAGAGAGACGATGACATCGCTTCTCAAACTTTTCACATCAGGTGGCACCACCAAATAAATGATTGGCTCTCCAGCTACCAAGTATTCTTCAAAAATGAGACAAAAGGGCTATTCCTAAAGTTACAAGAAAAAAAAAAAGAAGCTATTTTTTCCAAGAATGAAATCCAATTTTTTTTTGGAAAACTCCAATTCAACATCACTGAAGTCCAAATATCTTAAATATATAAAATATCTCACAAGGCCTGCATGCAAGTCAGGCAAACGTTGGAAAGTTGGAAATTTGCAAGTTTGTTCGTGGGTATATTGCCCCCGCTCTCTAAAACAAAAAATAACGTTGCCTTAATAAGCCGTCATAGCATTTGCATGAGTGGTCATCACTTATCCCGCAGGCGAGGTCCCGGCGGTGACGACGACGACGGCGGCGCCCGCCAAGCGGCGTCACCGCTGCACGCTGTGTGAGCGCGACTTCACGTGCCCGTCGCGCCTGTCGGATCACATGGCGGCGCACTTTGGCGAGAAGCCGCACGCCTGCCCCGTGTGCGGCAAGCGATTCAGCAAGAAGATCAACGTGAAGGTGCACCAGCGCGTGCACACGGGCGAGAAGCCGTACGCCTGCCAGGACTGCGGCGCCCGCTACGCCCAGCTGGGCTGCCTGCACCGCCACCGCCTGCGACACGCCCCCGCCAAGCAGCACGTGTGCCAGCAGTGCGGCCGCGCCTTCCTGCAGCGACGATACCTCCTGCAGGTTCGCATTACAGCTATTCGGAAAAAACATAATCATCATCACGATTATTTTGCAAGAATTGAAATCACGATTATTTATTTTGCGCTATAAAACAAGAACGTTTAAAAATATTAAGACCAATTAAAAAATGGAAACACTATCGTTATATAAGTTCCTTTCTTTGAAAAAATAAAATTTAAAAAAAGGTGTAAATGTATGAATTTAAATAACTCAAAAATTAGTATCTTTTTTACAATGATGCTGATTTTGTAATTGTGGATTGTAATAATTGAAATTGTAACTGAATTTCAATTAATTGCACAGCCTAAGATGTAACAATATCCAAACATCACAATACGATAATTATCACGATATTGTGGGGAGGTTGGCGATACAAATAAGGTAATAATTTTGTTTAAAAAAAAAAAAAAAAAAGCCTGTCAAATATTCCATCGATTAATCAACTAATAGCAAAAAAAAAAAAAAAAAATCTAAAAAAAAAGTCCAGTAAGGTTGAACATGAGTTGAATTTAGTGAATTTGAAACATAGAAGGGCCAAAACATGCCTTGTGAAAATTAAACTGCACTACAAAAAAAAAGCTAGCCACCAGAGGGTGCTAGAACTGCACAAATGAAAATTAACATGACTTTTTTTTTTTTTTTTTTTTTTTTTTTTTTTAAGAGATGTGCTGCTTTTAATAACGTGACGACGTGATGACGACGATATATTGTGGCTCACAATATCACGATATTGCCAGTATCGTTACAGCTTCCTAATTCCAACGGAACCATTTATATTCTCATCAATCTGTCGGGCTATGAAAAGGAAAATTAATTCAAATTGATCTTTTTTTTTTTTTTTTTTTTATAATTTTAATCCAAGTTGGAGTTGCAGCAATAAATGGAAAACTAATCAAATGCCAATCAATCTATTGATGAGCCTCATTTGTATTTTGTGTCGAATGATTGTCGTGTTGTTGTTTTTGTTTTGTTTTTTGGGCGCAGCACGAGCGCGTGCACACGGGCGAGCGGCCGTACGCCTGCGCGCTGTGTCCCAAGCGCTTCGCCTCGACGGCGGGCCGCTCGGAGCACCAGCGCACGCACTCGGGCGACGCCTACACCTGCGCCGTGTGCCGCAAGGTGTTCACCACGCCGTCGGCCTTCCGCGACCACGCCCGGCTGCACACGGGCCGCAAGCCGCACCCGTGCTCCGTCTGCAGCAAGAGCTTCAACCGGCCGGGGCTGCTCCGCAAGCATCTGCAGAAACATCTGGAAGACGCCATGGTGAGTCGCCACCCGAGCCCGTGGCGGCGATGTCGTCGGCTGTCACCCTGGACGCCATATTGGATGGACTGATTCATCGTCTGCCGATTAGAATCGGCTGATTATTAGCATTCAAATATCGGCCAAAACAATCGGCCAATTGGGCCAAATGGCCGATTGTTTTCCCCTTAAAATGTTATCGAAGAAAACTGAAGTTTCCGACACCGTGACAGTACCCTGAAAGCACCATTTTGCTTGCGTAGCATTAGCAACTAGCAAGTGCGTAGCGTATGTTATTTTGTTGTCCCCTAAGCTTCCTTTAAGCTGTTTAATGACACCGCAGTTGGCGTTAACAGTCAAATTACATACACAACTTTAAGAAATTACAACCACTGTATATTTAAATATAATACATAATTGTTTTCAAAACATTGCTAGCCTAGAGCTAATGCTAAAAGCGAAGGGAGTACAGTATCCCATTCAAATGCTAACAGGAAGTTAGCATTGACTTTAAATATCGAAATGTCCTTCAAATAACAAATATCCACGCACAAATTTTGTGGGAACACATACCCACAGGTGGAATAACACTACGCAAAGGCACAAATTCTTCCCAATGTGTGAAAAACGACTTATTTGAATAGAATTCAATCGCAACTTTCTTCTGTACTCACTTTAAGGTGGGCCACATCCAATATGGCGGCCGCACTGACGTAAGCAGTAGGGATGTAACGATATCCATACGTCACGATATGATAATTAGCACGATATTGTGAGGAGGTTGGTAATACAAAAAAAAGAGGTCATTCTAAAAAATAAACACAATATTGTGTTTTTTGTATATTACAGCAATGCATATAAACAACCTAAAATCTCTAATAACACTTCATATTGAGGTGCATATTGGTTCACAAGCATCTTAAGTGCCCCTTCATCCAGGGCTGCTTGATTATGGAGAACTTAATAATCACGATTATTTTTGCAATAATTGAAATCACGATTATTCAAGCCGTTATCGTTACATCCCTAATGAAGAATGCATGCTGACGCGTGCGTGCTGGCGAACATAACTAAAGTGACGTCGCCGTGCCGACAGGATGACGAGCAGGGCGGCGAGGAAGAGGAACATTCGCAAGACGGCTCTTCATCACCAGGTGAAAGGGTTGAAAACGTTGAAATGTCCAAATAATGCAAATCAGCTGTCCACAATTTTGAATATTTTGATTGCCGTGGTGGCACATTTTCTTCCAAACCCGTTTCCAGCCTCCGGTTCGTCCCGCCTGAGGAAGAAGAAGAAGGCGAAGAAGGTGCACGAGTGCCAGCTGTGCGGCCGCGTCTTCTCCCGGCCGTACAAGCTGAAGGAGCACCTGGAGGTGCACGCCGCCACGCGGCTGCACGGCTGCCAGGTGTGCGGCAAGAGCTTCGCCAACGCCACCAACCTGAAGGCCCACGAGAAGATCCACGTGTCCGAGCGGCCGCATCGCTGCCACGTCTGCCACAAGTGCTTCCTCCGCCCCTACGAGCTGCGCAAGCACGTCAAGACGCACCTGCGCCAGGACCCACTCGACCTGCTCGCCGAGCCCGCCACCACGATGACCACGACGCCGCCGCTTCCCGACGTGGAGGGCGGAGATACGCAACCTCAGGTGGGACCAGGGTTATTATCGTTGTGCAATTTTTCGTTTTAGCTGTTCATGACTGTATTTGGAGGGACCAATCAATGGACACTGTTCAATAAGCTGCACGTGACCACTTTGCATTGTGTTGACTCGTGAAATGTAAGGGGTGTGCTCACTTATGTAAGATGCTGTGTGACACTAAATTGAAAAATGACCTTATTGACTAATCAGCTCCACTTAACCGAGCGACAAATCGGAACAATAACTGACTGTCTTGGGAATCATTGATGATGGTCGGCCATCTTGATGATGATGATGATGATGGTGATGATGTCATCCCCAGAAGGAGAAGGAGCTTCCCAAAGAGCAGCAGCAGCAACTACCCAGTAACCATGGCAACCAGGCACAGCCAGAGGAGGAAGCGGTCAACGGTCTCATCAACTCTGACGGCGAAGAAGAGGACTGGAACCCCGCCCTCATACGTACGCCACAATACATCTTTGGCCATGTTATTTTTTATTTTTATTTTTTTATTGTTTTTATTTATTTATTTATTATTTTTTTTTAATCCAGCTTGGTCGTTTGTCTTCCCCACCCACGCCTGTGTCATCTTTTGTCTTCATCACATTTCTCTGTCGTGGTCTTGATGTTTTTTTTTTTTTTTTTTAAATTTCCAGAATCAGACGGCACGACGACGCCGACATCAGCAGCGGCGACGTCGTCATCGCAGCCACCGGGCGAGGACAAGCGCGGCTGGTTGTGCCCGGTGTGCGGTCGCGACTGCTTCAAGGCGTCGGCGCTGCAGAAGCACCTGCGCATCCACTCGGGCGAGAGGCCCTTCCAGTGCGCCACCTGCAAGAAGACCTTCACGCAGCAGGTGCACCTGAAGGAGCACGGGCGCATCCATACGGGCGAGAAGCCGTACGCGTGCCCGCTCTGCGCCAAGACCTTCACCTTCTCCAGCGCGCTGCGCCGCCACCAGCGTCTCCACGGCGACGAGCGCCCCTTCGCCTGCCGGCAGTGCGCAAAGACCTTCAAGCAGGCCGCCTCGCTCAAGAGCCACATGCTGGTGCACTCGGGTGTGCGCTACCACTGCCCCGTCTGCCGCAAGGCCTTCAGCCGCCCGCTGGAGCTCAGCTACCACGTGGACGTGCACGACGCCAGCCGGCCCTACTTCTGCCACCTCTGCCGCAAGAACTTGAGCGGCGCACGCGCCTTCCGCAAGCACGTCAAGAGGCACCAGGCGCGGCAGGAGGGCGGAGCCGAGGTCGACGCAGCCGCCGCCCCCACCGAGGAGGCTGACGTCATGGAAACTGGCGCGGAGGCGGGCCAGTCAAACGTTTCTCTTGAATAAAAAAAGTCATCAGCTCGCCAGCGTTTTCGTGTCGCTTTGGTTTTGTTGACAAATCTCGTCGGAAGAAAAAAACGTGTTTTATTTTTGTTTGTTTTTTTACGCTATCAATGACCGGCACAACATGACAAAAATCTTATTTTGTTTAAAGGAGGGATACTTGACTCATTGAACAATTTTCAGGAGTGAATAGTTCATATTTTGCCCAGAACTAATTTTGATAACTTCATTATTCTTCATGTACAATGAAAACCTTTAAAAGGTCATTTTCCAACTTGCTGTCGACTGATGTCGTCACCTGTGCTGACAACCAATCATGGCTCAGTTTACTGACCAAACCCAGAAAACTTCCTCAGCACAGGTGATGTCATCATCAATCGACAGCAAGTAGAAATGACTTTTTAAAGCGATTAATGGGATATGAAAAATAATTTACTACATTAAGTATAGATAGAATAACTTTTTACTGCTGAAAATAGCTCAATGAGTCGAGTATCCCTTTAACATGGTAACTTAATTATATTTCATGTACAATACCTTTGAAAAGGATACTTGACTCATTGAACAATTTAAAAAGTTAAGATTTTGTCCAGAACAAATTTGATAACTTAATCATTTTTCATGTGTAATTAATACCTTAAAAAAGTATTATTTTTTTCTACTTGCTGTCGACTGATAATGACATCAACTGTGCTAAGGAAGTAGGTTACGGCCAATCACGGCTCACCTGTTTTCTGGATTTTGGTCAGCAAACTGAGCCATGATTGGCTGTTACCTACTTCCTCAGCACAGGTGATATCATCATCAGTTGACAGCAAGTGGAAACATTACTTTTTAAAAATTATTAATTGGACTTGAAAAATAATGAAGTTACCACATTAATTATAGATAAAATAACTTTTTACTGCTGAAAATGGCTCAATAACTCGAAGTATCCCTTTAAAAGCTATTTTTTCTACTTGCTGTCGACTGATGATGACATCACTTGTCTGCTGAGGAAGTAGACAGTGACCAAACATAGCTCAGTTCGCTGACCAAACCCAGAAAACAGCTGAGCCGTGATTGGTCGTTACCTACTTCCTCAGCACAGGTAATGCCATCAGTTGACAGACACAACGTAGAAAATTACATTTTTAAAGGTATTTAAAAAAATAATTAAAAAAAACTTTTTGAATTTTGAAACCTGAACACACACATCCTTTAAGTGCTTATTTGGATTGTGAGTCAGAATCCATGTTTGAAAACTGACTTGAAACCGTAATTAACGTGAATCCCGAACCCTGGCTCCAAGCAACATATTTAAAATCCGAACACTCGTTTGGAAACACAAAACTTGTCCCGAGAGCCGCTCGCCCAACCGTTTGTGTGTGGAGCGCAGGAAGTCCACCGGGGGGCGCTGCTGGCTAGCAGGCAAACGGGCAGGCGGGACGCTTGGCCTCCTCTTGTGGGCGTGGCCACCGGCTGTGGGGAAAATATAAATAGGCCGCGCACGCTCGAACGAACAGAGCCCAGCGACCGGCAGCATGCACAACACGAGCGCAACGTCCGAGTGGACGCAGGTACGCTTGCAGATGGGCGGGGTTTTGCTCACGACCGACACGGGATGAAAGAACGCGCAAAGCGAGGGTTCGATTTCTGATTATGTGCGTCTGTGTGTGCAGGTTGCGAGCGCGCTGCCGTGGATCCACGTGGCCACCGCTCTCATCAGGTGACTTTTTATGATTTTATTTCGAATGGCAACTAAAACCTTCCAAATCCAGTATGATAAAGTTGCAATATTTAAAAAAAGAAAAAGTTAATTGTGTATAAAATATTATGATTCAAAAGACCTTTTGAATTTTCAAAATAATGCACAGTACTTAAAAAATAAGTTAATAAAAAAAAAAACAATGACTCATTTAAAATGTATGGAACAAAAAAGTATTATTTTTTTTTTTTTTTTTTTTTTTAAAGTAACTAAAAAACTAAAAAGATGGAGTCTGTCTGAGCTGGACTACAACGTTGCGATTATTTGACGTACCACTAGAGGGAGCCACTGAGAATCACTGTTATTTGTTTCTTCGAGAATCGTCGGCCGTGTCACTAACCCCGCCCTTCTCTCGCTTTGCAGCGCTCTGGGCTCCGCCTCCGTCCTCACCTGTGTGACGTCACAACGTTTGGGCGGGGCCACGTCCGAGGTGAGTGTCCTGGGTGGGAGAACCGCGATCCGAAAGTGGATTGATCGCTGACGTCACTGGCGCGCTTTTGCAGCTGCGAGCCATCTTCCTCCTGGCTCTGTCCGACCTGCTGCTGGCACTCTGCGGCCTGCTAGGGGGCGCTCTACTCGCACGCCGCGCCGGTGCCCTCGCCTGGTACCGACTGCATGCGGCGCGCCAGGTCCAAAGCACGACACGTGAATGCGTTTTGTGTCCCAGTCAGTCAGGCAGCACCAACAAAAAACCGCGTGTGACCCAAATGTTTTGTTGAGTGTCTGGCACAGGCAGGAAGTGCCACATTGTTGTCCGCCTGACACGTTCGTTTGTTTGTGTCAGGTTGTGTGCATGGCGTCCTTCTTCTACACGCTCAACTACGTGTGGAACGTGTACGCTAGGCTGCGTCTCAACTTCCGGCGAGGCCCTCAACAGCTTCCTGCTCAGGTGAATACACAGGAAACAAAACAAAATAAAATGGCTTGTTCATCTTTTAACAAGTTAAAAAAAAAAAGTGCTGCTTTGAAGACCTCCTTTTTCTTTTATTTCTCAGTTCCTTCGAGCCCAATATTAGATTTGGAAGAGGCATCGTGATCTTTTGTTGAATTACAGTTACATTTTTTAAATAAAAATACAAAAAAATACAAGTTTCCTCCTGTAAACATCATGAAGCATATAATTTCTACATGTATTTAAGGAAAGTTGTAAAATGTCTGGAGTCCTGTTGTTTATGTTTAATTAATTTAAAAGATAATAAATCAGGCTGTTTCTACTCGGTACTGTCTAAAATGTTCTCCAGTATGGATAATGTAAATGTATAATAGGATGGTATGGCGAGAAACATTTCCTGTCATATATATATAGATCAGCGGTTTGACGTCTTCACTGCTTTTTGATGGTATGACACCAAACGAGGCCGCGCTTGTTGCTTGGTGTCCATTTTGTTTTTGTGTTTTCCCTCCGCAGATTTCCAAGCGAGCCATCTCGAGCGCCAGCGTGACGGCGTTGCTTTCCGGGTGAGTTTGCGCTCATCAGCACGTTAGCCATGTGAAGTGACCGTTTGCGCTTGTGCTCAGCATCGTTCCGATCCTGGTGATGGCGCCCGTATTCGTCCAAGCACACGTGAGCGGCGGCTGCGTGGCCAACTGCAGCGACGCCTACAGGTGAGGAGGAGAAAGCGCGTCTCACGTGTGCGTTCGGAGAATGTGATTTATTTTTTTTCCCCGTGTTGTGCGCATGCCCCGGCAGATGTCTGCTGACGCCCGTCGGCGTGCTTGCCGTCGCCGCGGAGCGACCTATCGGAGGCTGCCGACTTCTACGCGACTACTGCGCCGCCGTCTTCCTCGCCGCCTTCGTCTTCACGCTCTTTGGAATCGCGGTGAGTGATGTCACGAGACGCGCCAGCACCTCATGTGTCATGCTAGCAATCAACTGCTAGTATGACACGCTGCCGCTGCCAAACACGCTAACACAACTCCTCCCACCCGCCCCAGGTGCTGATGGGAAAATCTCGTCAGGTTTTCCGGCGTGCGGTGGCGTCGCACGGTTACCTCGGCAACCAGCAGCGGGCGTCCTTGCGGGCACTGGACTTGCGGATGCTGGCGTACTCGCTCACCTTCGCCCTGTGCTGGGCACCAAGTGAGTCTTCACGGTGGTGTTCATTTCGTCAACGAAAACAAAACAAATAATTTCGTCAACGAGAACTAAACAAAAATAATTTTGTCGACGAAAACAAAAAAATAATTTCGTCGACGAAAACAAAAAATAATTTTGCCAACAAAAACTAAAAAATAATTTTGTCATCAAACTAAAAAATAATTTTGTAGACGAAAACTAAAAAATATTTTTTTCTCGGCGAAAACTAAGAAATAATTTTGTCAGCGAAAACTAAAAAAAATGTTTCTTTCAGTGAAAACTAAAAAAAATATTTTTTTCAGCGAAAACTAAAAAATAATTTTGTTGACGAAAACTAAAAAACAATTTTGGCGACCAAAAATTATTTCATCGATGATAACTTAAACAAAAAATTATTTTATTGACGAAAACTAAAAAACAATTTCATCGACCAAAAGTAATTTCGTCGATGCGAACTAAACAAAAATAATTTTGTCGACGAAAACAAAAAAATTATTTTGTCGATGAAAACTAAAAAAAAAAATGTCGGCGAAAACTAAACAAAAATAATTCCGTCTGTGAAAACTAAACAAAAATAATTTCAGCGACGAAAACTAAACAAAATCAACGAAAACTTAAAAATCATTTTGTCGAGGAAAACTAAGCAAAAATAAATTGGTTGACGAAAACTAATTTGAACGCTAACTAATGCTGGCTAACTTGCTAGCTTGTAGCATGGAGTCATAGTATCAACTGTAATTGTGTGTCAAGTTGTTTTTCATCAAAAAGATGAGAAAAAATGTGAAATAGATTTAGATCCAAAATTTTAAATATTATATGCTGACAAAAAATATACAGGGGTAAAATGATTGTCCTGACTAAAACGTTGACAGTTTTTGTTGACTAAAACTAGCCGAATAAAATGATATTTCTTGGACTAAAATAAAGACTAAAAAAAACTGACAAGCGTGATTGACACTGAACTAAAACTGAGACGAAATATGAAAAATGGCGGATGAAATGAACGCGACTTCCCGGTGGCTCATTTGCATATCGTAACGGCGAGGCCGCGTTTGCAATAGTTTGAAATTGTGTTTTGAAAAAACGATTTTCTGATTTGAAATTTGGGACGGAGCAGACGGCGTCCATTTTGTGTGAATGCAAAATGGCTGCCGCATCCCTCACGTCAGTCGGTTGATGTCGTTTTGTCAGCGGCGTCTTTGGTGGCCTTGAATGCGACGACGTCATCGTTGGACGTGGTGGGCGTGTCCGTTGCAGTCTTGTACGTCACGCAGGTGGGCCGCCTTCGCCAATGTCGCAGTCACGTGACTTTTGCGTCAAAGTTTACCTGTATGTGTGCGTGTGCGCGGCAGGCCATTACATCAGCGTCGCCGGGCATCCTCCGTTTCGCCGCGCTGGCGTGTGGGCGTCGCCCACCACCGGGACGCTCTGTGGCGTGGTGCGACGCCGACACGCAAACGCCGCTGCTGCGAGCGCAGAAGATGGCGACGAGAAGCTACACCACTTGAGGGAAACCCCGCACCCCCCCGCCGCCCATCGATACCCTCCCACGCTTTCGCTTTGACAGGTGGGAAACTCCACACGGACGGCGCGCCAAGCCCAAAGAGGAAAGAGGGCGGTGATTCCCAGCCCGCCCGTCAGGAAAAGGAAGTGAGACGAGTGACGCTGGTGTTATTTTTGTTTGTTGGCCTTGCGTCTTCGTCGCTTCTCACAAACGTCTCGCCGCAACTTTCATTCCTCAACTTGGAAAATGAGGTTAAAAAAAAAGAAAAAGAGGAAGGTTTCAAAGCAAAACTTCAAATAAAGTCCCGAAACAAAATGAAAGTTGTGATTTTGTGGGGAAACGCTGCCATTTGAAATATGACAAGAAATGTCAGAAAATGAAACAAATGAGTCGAAATATTACAACTTCAATGACGATTGTATTATCCAACCCAAAAATTGACATCCAAAGTTTAAATTTTTTTTTAAAAAAAAGTAAGGCTTTTTTTTTTTAATGGCCATGAATAGCAAGGCGTGGTTTTAAAAAATGACCATTTTAATATATTTGTTTTAAAGTGACCATGTAGAGTAAGTGTTTTTTTTTGTTTGTTTTTTTTTTTAAAAGACGACCATGTATAGTAAGGCGTTTTTTGTTGTTGTTTTTTTTTAAACGACCATGTATAGTAAGGCATTTTTTTTTTTTTTTTTTTAAGATGACCATGTATAGTAAGGCGTTTTTTTTGTTTTGTTTTTAAACGACCATGTATAGTAAGGTACTTTTTTTTTTTTTTTTAGCGACCATGTATAGTAAGGTGTTGTTTTTTTGTTTTTGTTTTAAGACGACCATGTATAGTAAGGCACTTTTTTTTAGCGACCATGTATAGTAAGGCGTTTGTTTTTTTGTTTTTTTTGTTTTTTTGTTTTTTGAGACGACCATGTATAGTAAGGCGTTTTTTTGTTTTTTTTTTAAACGCCCATGTATAGTAAGGCGTTTTTTTTTTGTTTTTGTTTTTTTAAAAGTCCATGTATAGTAAGGCGTTTTTTTTTTTTTTTTTAAAGACCATGTATAGTAAGGCACTTTTTTTTTTTTTTTAAAGACCATGTATAGTAAGGCGTTTTGTTTTGTTTTTTTTTAAAGACCATGTATAGCAAGGCACTTTTTTTTAAAGACCATGTATAGTAAGGCGTTTTTTTTTGGGTTTTTTTAAAAGACCATGTACAGTAAGGCATTTTTTTTTTTTTTTTTTAAAGACCATGTATAGTAAGGCACTTTTTTTTAAAGACCATGTATAGTAAGGCGTTTTTTTTGTGTTTTTTTTTTAAAGACGCCCATGTATAGTAAGGCGTTTTTTGTTTTTTGTTTTTTTAAACGACCATGTATAGTAAGGCGTTTTTTTTTTTTTTTTTTAAACGACCATGTATAGTAAGGCACTTCTTTTTTTAAATGACCATGTGCAGTAAGGCGTTTTTTTTTGTTTTTTTTGTTTTTTTTTAAAGACCATGGCGTTTTTTTTGTTTTTTTTTAAACGACCATGTATAGTAAGGCGTTTTTGTTTTTGTTTTTTTGTTTTTAAATGACCATGTATAGCAAGGCACTTTTTTTTTTTAAACGACCATGTATAGTAAGGCGTTTTTGTTTTTTTGTTTTTAAATGACCATGTATAGCAAGGCACTTTTTAAAAAAAAAAAAACATGTATAGTAAGGCGTTTTTTTTTTGTTTTTTTTAAAACGACCATGTATAGTAAGGCGTTTTTATTTTATTTTTATTTTTTAAACGACCATGTATAGTAAGGTGTTTTTTTGTTTTTTTTTTGTTTTTTTAAAGACCATGTATAGCAAGGCACTTTTTTTTTTAAACGACCATGTATAGTAAGGCACTTTAAAAAAAAAAAAAACATGTATAGTAAGGCGTTTTTTTTTTGTTTTTTTTAAAACGACCATGTATAGTAAGGCGTTTTTATTTTATTTTTATTTTTTAAACGACCATGTATAGTAAGGCGTTTTTGTTTTTGTTTTTTTGTTTTTAAATGACCATGTATAGCAAGGCACTTTTTTTTTTTAAACGACCATGTATAGTAAGGCGTTTTTGTTTTTTTGTTTTTAAATGACCATGTATAGCAAGGCACTTTTAAAAAAAAAAAAAACATGTATAGTAAGGCGTTTTTTTTTTTTTTTTTTTTTAAACGACCATGTATAGTAAGGCGTTTTTATTTTATTTTTATTTTTTAAACGACCATGTATAGTAAGGTGTTTTTTTGTTTTTTTTTTGTTTTTTTAAAGACCATGTATAGCAAGGCACTTTTTTTTTTAAACGACCATGTATAGTAAGGCACTTTAAAAAAAAAAAAAACATGTATAGTAAGGCGGTTTTTTTTTGTTTTTTTTAAAACGACCATGTATAGTAAGGCGTTTTTATTTTATTTTTATTTTTTAAACGACCATGTATAGTAAGGCGTTTTTGTTTTTGTTTTTTTGTTTTTAAATGACCATGTATAGCAAGGCACTTTTTTTTTTTAAACGACCATGTATAGTAAGGCGTTTTTGTTTTTTTGTTTTTAAATGACCATGTATAGCAAGGCACTTTTTAAAAAAAAAAAAACATGTATAGTAAGGCGTTTTTTTTTTTGTTTTTTTTAAAACGACCATGTATAGTAAGGCGTTTTTATTTTATTTTTATTTTTTAAACGACCATGTATAGTAAGGTGTTTTTTTGTTTTTTTTTTGTTTTTTTAAAGACCATGTATAGCAAGGCACTTTTTTTTTTAAACGACCATGTATAGTAAGGCACTTTAAAAAAAAAAAAAAACATGTATAGTAAGGCGTTTTTTTTTTGTTTTTTTTTAAACGACCATGTATAGTAAGGTTTTTTTTTTGTTTTTTTGTTTTTTTTTAAAGACCATGTATAGTAAGGCACTTTAAAAAAAAAAAAAACATGTATAGTAAGGCGTTTTTATTTTATTTTTATTTTTTAAACGACCATGTATAGTAAGGTTTTTTTTTTTTTTTTTTTAAATGACCATGTATAGCAAGGCCCTTTTTTTTTTTAAACGACCATGTATAGTAAGGCGTTTTTTTTTTTTTTTTTAAAGACCATGTATAGCAAGGCACTTCTTTTTTTTTTTTAAACGACCATGTATAGTAAGGCGTTTTTTTTTTGTTTTTTTTTAAATGACCATGTATAGCAAGGCCCTTTTTTTTTTTTAAACGACCATGTATAGTAAGGCGTTTTTTTTTTTTTTTAAAGACCATGTATAGTAAGGTGTTTTTTTTTTTTTTGTTTTTTTTTTAAACGACCATGTATAGTACGGCGTTTTTTTGTTTTTTTTTAAGACGACCATGTATAGTAAGGCATGTTTTTTTTGTTGTTTTTTTTAAGACGACCATGTATAGTAAGGCGTTTTTTTTTTGTTTTTTTTTTAAAGACCATGTATAGTAAGGCACTTTTTTTTTTTTAAACGACCATGTATAGTAAGGCGTTGTTTTTTTTGTTTTTTTTAAAACGACCATGTATAGTAAGGCGTTTTTATTTTATTTTTATTTTTTAAACGACCATGTATAGTAAGGTGTTTTTTTGTTTTTTTTTTGTTTTTTTAAAGACCATGTATAGCAAGGCACTTTTTTTTTTAAACGACCATGTATAGTAAGGTTTTTTTTTTGTTTTTTTGTTTTTTTTTAAAGACCATGTATAGTAAGGCACTTTAAAAAAAAAAAAACATGTATAGTAAGGCGTTTTTATTTTATTTTTATTTTTTAAACGACCATGTATAGTAAGGTTTTTTTTTTTTTTTTTTTTAAAGACCATGTATAGCAAGGCACTTCTTTTTTTTTTTAAACGACCATGTATAGTAAGGCGTTTTTTTTGTGTTTTTTTTTAAATGACCATGTATAGCAAGGCCCTTTTTTTTTTTAAACGACCATGTATAGTAAGGCGTTTTTTTTTTTTTTTTTAAAGACCATGTATAGCAAGGCACTTCTTTTTTTTTTTAAACGACCATGTATAGTAAGGCGTTTTTTTTTTTTTTTAAAGACCATGTATAGTAAGGTGTTTTTTTTTGTTTTGTTTTTTTTTTAAACGACCATGTATAGTACGGCGTTTTTTTTTTTTTTTTTAAGACGACCATGTATAGTAAGGCATGTTTTTTTTGTTGTTTTTTTTAAGACGACCATGTATAGTAAGGCGTTTTTTTTTTGTTTTTTAAGACGACCATGTATAGTAAGGCATGTTTTTTTTTTTGTTTTTTTTAAGACGACCATGTATAGTAAGGCGTTTTTTTTTTGTTTTTTTTTTAAAGACCATGTATAGTAAGGCACTTTTTTTTTTTTAAACGACCATGTATAGTAAGGCGTTGTTTTTTTTTTAAAGACCATGTAGAGTAAGGCGTTTTTTTGTTTGTTTCTTTAAACGACCATATATAGTAAGGCACTTTTTTTTTTAAAGACCATGTATAGTAAGGCTTGTTTTTATTTTTTTTAACAATCCTGTATAGTTTTTTAAGTGACCATGTAAAGTAAGGCATCTTTAAAAACATGTGTTTTTTTTTTCAAGCCCATGTACATAGTAAAACTTTTTTATTCACCCCCCCAGGGTCCATGTGTATAATTAGGTGTTTAAAAAAAACGTTCCCACTTCCTGTCACGAGTGGAGCTTAATGTGCCTTGTTTGATTTTTTTCCCACGTGCGATACCATCTGAGCAGACTCCGAGCGACCCCAGCCCCTGCCAGGACAACAAAAAACGTTCCTGCTGGCACTGCACAGACAAATATCCCCCCCACAACCACCCCGGCAACGCTAATGAGCACGTGCTCGCGGAGTTACGTCAGCTTTCTCGAACGTAATCGCTCCACGTTCCCGCCAAACAAATGCGGCACATCGCCATGGTAACAGCCTCCCCCTGCTCAGCCAATCTATGGCGTCTTTGACTAATGGTTTTCGTGACCCCTGGTGGCAAAGGGAACACATGACACGACCAAAAGAAAAAAAATCACAAGCGAATTTTGTCACTTTTATGTCACATGACCGATGATGAGTGAACTGTCCAATCACAAACAGTAAAAATAGCACAATTTAGTCATCAATAATACATAAAATGACTTACTCAACCAAGTTAGAGTGCTTTATAGAAATCCAGTTTCATTCACTTAAAAAAAAAAAAAAAACATTTCAGATTTTTTCAGTAGTAAAACAGTTTCACAAAGGGAATAATTGATAACAGTAAAAAAATATCAAACAAGTCAGAATTATTTGTGGACCGTCGGTCGTTTGGTGGCTTAAACGTCCCGGCTGGCGAAGTGGGCGGAGTCACTGGCGCTGACGCCGCCGACGGCGGGAAGGTAGGAAAGATGGAGGATGGGCAGCTGCAGCGACAGACGCCGACGCACGCTGAACACAAACAAGCGCAACTTTATGATATATTTTTGTACAAGTTTCTTTTCATATATATTTGTCTCCCACTGGCTGTTATAATGTTTTGTATTATTGTTTACTTAATTAAAAAAAAAACACACACACGCACACCCCCACCCACACAAAAAGCACAGTAAGCAGGAAGTTCCGTTTGACAGGAAGTGATGTCACGTGAGGAACAGGAAGTATGCATGTGGTGCACGTACAGCTCTTTTTTATATATATATGTGTATATATATATATATATATATATATATATATATATATATATAACTTGATTGTATAATTGTAAACAAGTTATACAAACAACTTGAAAACACTTCACAAACATGTTATGAATAAAGAAAAAAAACATAAGCCAGGGGGATACTTAAATAAAAACATTTTAAAAAAAAATTTGCTTTCTTTTTTGTAGATCTAAATATCGTATTAATGTATTGCTTGATTTCCAATTCAAAAACTAAAAACAAAACACTTGAATGACTAACTTTGGATTTGTGTATATGAAATTTCGCCAAAATAATGATCACGTTAAGCATAAACATTTTTTTTTTTTTTTGTTCACTATCATCATGACAGAAACCAACCAGTACATTTTTCCAGAAAAGACAGAAATTAGAGTCAATATATGATCAATATTAATATTTCACTTACAGCTCAGGAGAGTTGACGTCACCGTTAGTGATGTCGTGTGACGTCACGTCGCGACTTCCTGTTAGCCGCCGGCCAACCTCCGCGTCGCGCACGTCGCAAAGTCGTGTACTTATAGTGTGTATTTGTGCGTCCAGCTGCACCAACACACACACACACACAAAGGTGTGTCACTTCCTGTTTGTGCCCCGGCGTCCATCTTTGTTGCCTCACCTCAACACTTTGAAGTTTCAGCTGCCGGTTGAGATTCTCCTGGGTCCCGCCCCCCGCGTCCGGCTGACCCGCGTCGACCCCTGAGTCGATGAGCTGCAATGGCGACAATCAATAGATTGATTGATTCGTCAACGGCGCCGATCGGGGGGAAACAAATAAAAATAAATCACAAAAATTTTGTGGCGCTCACCCGTCCTCGGAAGCTGGCGGCGAGGACGACGACGTTGCAGGCGAGGAGCCAAGCGTTGAGCGCGCAGAAGTCTAACCAAGAAATGTGGGAAGGCGGAGCCGCGTTGGCCCACGTGCTCGCCCACCAAGCGCACGCCACGCACACGCGTGCCCACCACGCGCAAGCGCCGCCGTTGGCGTCGGGCAGCAGGCAGGACAGCAAACAGCCGCACGCCTGCGACACCAACGACAGACAAGTCACAAGTCGCTTGGCAACTAAATCAATCAATATGGCAACTAAATGGTGATCAGTGTTTGTTTACCTTAAAAGGTTATAGCTAGCTAGCGAGCTAATGCTAACCACATTTGTTTAAATTTTAGCATAGGCTAATTTTCCTAATAATTTGCTAAAAGGCTAATTTTGTTGTTAGTCAATAATGCATGTGTAAAGAAGATAACCAATAAGTAGTTAGCCGCCATTTTGGTTGTTTATTTTTGCCTCGAACGCTTTCAAATCGGAACTGGGAAAATACAACTGATCCAACTTATGTATCCAACTTCCGACCGTCCTTGAATGCAGCATAAATGGTGGTCAGTGTTTGTTTCCCTTAACCCAACTCAACTTAAAAGGTCATCACTAGCTAGCGCGCTAATGCTAACCACGTTTGCTAATTCTGTTGTTGGTCAATAATGCATTATGTATAGAAGATAAATAACTAATGACACGGACCATGAGAGGCACTTTGTATGCGTAGATGGCGGCGGTCCAGGCGTCCGTGTTGCTGCTGCTGCAGCGTCGTGACATCATCCATGTGATGACGTCCGGATGGGCGGAGTCACTCTGAAAAATGGGTGGGCCCACACTTTGAGTCATGTGGCACAGAGCCAACAAACGGACTGGGGAGGGGAGAAAAAAAAAAACGGACTAAAGAAAAAAAACAAAAGAAAAAAAAAGAACAAATGAACTTGAAAAAAAAAGAACAAACTGACTTAAAAAACAAAACAAAAAACGACTTAAAAAAACAACAACAAATCGACTAAAAAGAGGACAAATGGACTGGGGGAAAAAAAAAATAAAGAAGAGCAAACTGACTGACCTGCTGCGTCCCGTTTGTCGTCTCGGCCCGCCCACTCGGCGCCATCGTCTGGCAGGCCAGCAAAAGGAGCGCGTCAACCGAGCCGACGAAGGCGGCCAGGCGGAAGGGCGATGGAACCTCGGTGCCTTGCGACAAACGCCGCCACGTTTGGGCCAAGAGCGACGCCGACGCCAGACTGTGAGACGTCACCAGCAGGCACGAGTGCACCTGCACACGCAAACACAAATCGCAGGCAGAAAAACACGTTTCTCGCCATACCATCCGATACATTTACACGATCCAAATTGGACAATATTTGAGACAGTAGAAACAGCCTTGATCAATGTATTAAACATAAACAAGAGGACTTCAGTCATTTTACAACTTTTACAGGAGGAAACATGTTTTTTTTTTTTTTTAAACGACCATGTATAGTAAGGCGTTTTCTTTTTTTCTTTCTTTTTTTTTTTTTTTTTTTTAAGACGGCCATGTATAGTAAGGCGTTTTCTTTTTTTTTTTTTTTTTTTTTTTTAAGACGACCATAGTAAGGCACTTTTTTTTTTTTCTTTCTTTTTTTTTTTTTTTTTTTAAAACGACCATGTGTATAGTAAGGCGGTTTTTTTTTGTTTTTGTATTTTTTTTAAGACGACCATGTATAGCAAGGCACTTATTTTGTTTAAAACGACCATGTGTATAGTAAGGCGTTTTTTTTTTTTTTTTTTTTTTTTTTTTTTTTTTAAGACAACCATGTATAGTAAGGCACTTTTTTTTCTTTTTTCTTTTTTTAAACGACTGTGTATAGCAAGGCGTTTTTTTTTTTTTTGGTTTTTGTTTTTTGTTTTTTTTGTTTTTTTTAAGACAACCATGTATAGTAAGGCACTTTTTTTTTTTTTTTAAACGACCATGTGTATAGTAAGGCACTTTTTTTTAGTTTTTTTTTAAAGACGACCATGTATAGTAAGGCACTTTGTTTGTCAAAATGTTTTTTTAATTTTAGTTTTAGGTTGTTTTTTTTTGTTTTTTGTTTTTGTTACTTTTAGCTAACTAGAATAACCTTGGCACTTATTGTCCACTTGTTCATTTTTATTTATTTATTTTTTTTACTTGTTAAAAAATAGTGACCACAGTACAATAGTGTGCTCGCAAGGGAGGAGTACCAAGATGGCCGCCCTGTGACTTCAACGGCTTGCACGTAAATGCATGCATGGGCTATCGGCTATCCAGTCATATATACAGGTCAGTGTGTGAAACGCTCCAATGAAGCGGAACGGCATCAAAGAGGAGCAAACCGCAGATTTGTTGCCTGACCGAGCAGAGCGCGCCCGTCGTCTCCGGTGCCAGAAAGTCGTCGTCAAGTCCGGCGGCCACGACGACAACGATGACGGCGGCAGTGGAGAGGAAGATGGCGGCCAGCATCAGCAGCAGCGCCTCGCTGGCCCACGCGGACGAGCCGGCGTCCGCTCGCCGCTTCACCGCCGCTGCCGCGCAGAGGGCGCTCAGCGAGACGGCCGCCGTTACCGCCGCCACCGCCACCAGGGCGGCGTAGACGAGGACGGCGACGCGGCGCACGTCTTTGGGTGCTCGAGAACCTGCGCGGCAAACATTCGGCATCACGTTGCGCGTGCGGAATTGCGGACATGACGATGGATGGCGGCGAGCGTCACCTTTGAACTTCAGCAGACGCTCCGACACGCGCAGCTCGCCGGTCTTGGGGTCCGAATCGCCCACCAGCACATCGGCAGAGCCTGACGGACGACACAAATATCATTTTGTCAAGAAAAACGGAACAAAATAAATTTTGTCAACGAAAACGAAACAAAAATCATTCCGACGAAAATTAAAAAATATTTTTGTCGACAAAAACTAAAAAATAATTTTGTTGACAAAAACTAAACAAAAATAAATTCGTCAAGGAAAACGAAACAAAAATTCTGTCAACGAAAACTAAAAAATAATTTCATCAACGAAAATGAAACAAAAATAATTTCATCCACAAAAACGAAACCAAAATAATTTAAACAACAAAAACTAAATAAAAATAATTTTGTCAATGAAACCGAAAAAAAATAATTTCGTCAATGAAACCAAAACAAAAATCATTACGTCAATGAAACCAAAACAAAAATCATTTCGTCAATGAAACCGAAACAAAAATCATTCCGTCAATGAAACCAAAACAAAAATCATTTCGTCAATGAGACCAAAACAAAAATCAATTTGGCAACGAAAACTAAACAAACGTATTTTGTCAACAAAACAAAACAAAATAAATTTTGTCAACGAAAACGAAACAAAAATCATTTCGACGAAAATTAAAAAAATATTTTTGTCGACAAAAACTAAAAAATAATTTTGTTGACAAAAACTAAACAAAAATAAATTCGTCAAGGAAAACGAAACAAAAATTCTGTCAACGAAAACTAAAAAATAATTTCATCAACGAAAATGAAACAAAAATAATTTCATCCATAAAAACGAAACCAAAATAATTTAAACAACAAAAACTAAATAAAAATAATTTTGTCAATGAAACCGAAAAAAAATTATTTCGTCAATGAAACCAAAACAAAAATAATTTCGTCAATGAAACCAAAACAAAAATCATTTCGTCAATGAGACCAAAACAAAAATCAATTTGGCAACGAAAACTAAACAAACGTATTTTGTCAACAAAACAAAACAAAAATAATTTCGACAACGAAAACGAAACAAGTCATTTTGTCACCGAAAAAGAAACGAAAACAATTTTGTCAACGAAAATTAAAAACAAATTTTGTCACCAAACACTAAACAAAAATAATTTTGTCAACAAAAACTAAACAAAAACTAAACAATAAATAGTGATGAAATGACAAAAACTCGACTAAAACGTTGACCGTTTTTCTTGACTAAAACCAGATGAATAAAATGTTTTCTTGGGCTAAAATAAAGACTAAAATGCTCGATTAATAGTGAGTTTTTGACTAACTATGATAAAAACGAACAAGCGTGATTGAAACTGGACTAAAACTGAGACGAAATATGAAAAATGTCGAATAAAATGAAGACGACTACCTTGCGTCTGGATGACGTGGAGGAAGGAGCTTCGTTGGCCATGTTGGAAGGAAACGGTCCCCTGAGAACGGCAAGATGATGTCATGGTGGTCACGTGACGTGAGCATCGACTCCGCCCTCGACCCCGCCTCCTCACCGTGACGCCTTCAAAGTGAGTGCGCGCGACGGCGTCCCTCAGGGCGCGCGCGGCTTCCTCCTGGCTGACGTTGGCGTTTCGGCTGAATTTCTGACGCCGCTTCAGCGCCTCCGTCACGCCCACCAGCGCTTTGGCCGCCGCCCACACGGCGTCGTAGGCGAAGGCGCGGCGAGGGCTGGCCCGGACCCCCGGGCGCCGCCGGACCTCCCGCAGGTACGCCCGCTCAAAGTCGCCGGGAGTCTGCCGACACACCAGTCAACATCAGGATGGATTATTTTGACACTCATGCCGTTTTCAATTTTTTTTCAATTATGATAACCGATTAATCGGCTGATTCATTTAAAAAAATAAAAAATAAATTTACAGACATTTGACTGTTTTGCAATAATTAGTCGTCTTCGATTTCTTTATTTAAATAGAGCAACATCAGTGGATATTTTTGCCGATTTTAAAAACTTTGTTACATAACATTGTAAAATCTGCAAATATTTTGCCGATTTTAAAAATTGCAATGTGTTCATAAATGCAAAATAAAGCGCATTGTGGTGAGGATGAATTATTTTCAGGCTCATGCCGATTCCGATTTTTCAATTATAACTGATTAATTGGCTGATTCATTTTTCAAAAATATATGAAATGACTTATAGAAAGAACATTTGACTGTTTCGCAATAATTAGTCTTCTTCAATTTCTTTGTTATTTAAAGAGAGCAAAATCGGTGAATATTTTTTGCCGAATTTACGAAATAATACGTCATTTGAAAAGTTCCGACGTGGGCCTGCCGATGAATGAAAGCAAAAGTGCGTGTTAGCAACCAACCCGTCCAGAAACTCCCGGCGTGTCAGGGCGTGGCACCCGCGTGACTGGCATCCAGATGGCGCCGTCCGCCGCCGCCGCGATGTCATCTGACGCGCAGCCGGCAGCCGCAAACCCGGACCTCCATCTCGGGTCCCCTCCCGCCACGATCCACTGAACAAACATCTTCAACCTGGAGGCCTGAACAACGTCATCAACACGCGTCTCGTGCTGATGATGTCATCAACACGTCCAACTTACGCAGCAGAAGACGGAAGCCAGGGAATCTTCATCAGCTGCCGCGAGGACGATGACGACGACGCGCACGTCACGTTCCTGTCGGATGGTTCGGAGGGCGATGATGTCGCGTGTGCACGTACGTGTGTTAGCATTTTGTAGCGCATGCTAACATGGAGATATTCAAAAAGGAAGGAAGTCACGACAGGCAAGCGGAAGAAGAAGAAGCGGACCTTCATGTCCAGCAGGCCGGCGCAGTCGCGGTCTGGGAGCGTCGCCATGGATACAATCCGGACGTTGGACGTCGTCATCCGACCCGTCAAGTCGTTGGACATCTAAATGGGGGAGGGAGGGGCCATGATAAAGTCAGCTGAACACTGTTTTGTTTTTTTGTTTTTTTAATGGAACTAACTTTCATTTTTGATCTCATGCAAAGTCGGACTTGCGTTTGTATTATTATTATTATTATTATTAGTAGTATTATCATCATCATCCTTATTATTATTATTATTATTATTGCACTCTGAGCCTGCCGTTAAAAAGTGAATTTCAAATTTTGTTTCTAAATACTTTTTTTTTTTCAAATATGAAAATGTAGAAAAACTGACAACTGTCAGACTTCTAGTTTTTTTTAATTTTCCAAATATGAAAATGTAGAAAAACTGACAACTATATCAGAATTCTAGAATTTCACCGCAAACAAATTTGTTTCTAAATACTTTTTTTTTTTCAAATATGAAAATGTATACAAACTGACAACTATGTCAGACTTATAGAAAAAGTCATGGAAAATTCACAAACAAAATAAAAAAAAAGACGTGAAAATGTCGGATGTATTTGTGGCTCTGAAAGATACGTGTGAAAACCACCAATTTATTTGTTTGTATATTTTTGAGACAAATCTCCGAGTGGCGAACGCGAGTGAGTAGTACCAAACGGGGGCCGCCAGGGGGTGCCAAACTGCACTTACATCGGAGGACGTCTCCTCTCCCGCCAGCAGGCCGACGCGCGTCCACCCGAAGCGCCGCAGCAGCTCGACGGCCGCCCGGTTAACGGCTCTGCCCGACGGCGCCGCGCTGAACACGTTCCCGTAGCGTCGCCCGCCGAACGACAAGCGAGACACCTCGTCGCCGTACGACACCTGATGGACAGGAAGTGACGCGCTCAGACGCCACGATGACGACTTTGTAGCGCCTCCGTCAAATGATACTTTTACACAAGTTAAGCGGTTCCAGAAAAACAAAGCTAAATAAATAAATAATAAAAAATAAAATAAAATAAAAAGTACCTGAACCATCCCGAAAGCGGGCAGAGCGGCGGCGACTTGAGCCGCCACCGAAGGACACGCCCCTCCGAGCAGAAGCGGGTACTTTGGCCCCGCCCACATGGCGTCAAAGAGAGATTTGAGGGACGAAGACAGGTCGCACTGAAACAAAACGTCGTCAGGGATGTCACACTACGATAAAACTAATCATGAAATAAGAATAATATAAATGAATAATAAATAAAAATAAATAATCAATCAATAAATAATAAAAAATAAATAATAAAACTTAACTCAACTTTATAAAGCGCTTTAGGAACAGGCATTGCTGTATACAAAGTTCTGTACATAAACAAATATCGGTAAATAATAAAAAAAAAATATATATATATATATATATATATATATATATATATATGTATATACACACACATCATACATACATATACATATAATTTTAAAAAACTGTTGATGAGTCTTCTTCGCCTGAAGACTTCCGTCCATTTTCCTGCCACTCTTAGATTATCGATATGTCTATCAGGAGACAAAGTATCACGATTTATCACGATATTGATATATCGTCACACTCCTAATTTGTAATATTGTTGGTCTTTTTCATATCCACAAAGTCAAATTTCTTAAATTTTAAGTTTTAAAGTATTTTTGGTTGATATTAGTCATGACATCGAGTCTCTTAAATTTACAAACAATAAGAAAGGTCAAAAGATTTGGAATATATTTTGTAGTTTCTTTCGTTGAATTCAGTCTTTTTTTTTTTCCCTTTCAAGGTACACATGACGAGGCGGATGGCGCCCCCTACCTGTGCGCGTATGACGCGCAGTTGCATGCGGTATTCCCCCAGGGGCGGTGCTTGTTGTCGCTCGAGGTCGTCGAGAGCCATGCGGACCGCCAGCGTCAGGCCGGCGCTGTCGTCGGCCACGCCCACTCCGGAAGGTCCCGGAAGCATCCACAGGACGGGAATCGGGTGGCGGCGGGCGACCGGCGCTGGCGCCGAGGAGCCCGCCGCCGGAACGGCGCACAGGAGGAGCGCCAGCAAGCCGAGGAGCCGCCGAAGGAGCGGCATCCCGAGCGAGCGAGTTGGGTCTCGCCTGCCACGACTTGATTTGAGTAAAGGATCAAAGGATCAGGATGCGGATCAGCGCCGTCGCCATGGCAACGCCTCACGCCACCACCTGGACCGCTTCACGGGACATTTCGAAAACAATTTGCTTCGGCGACTTCAGGACTAGCGTCCTGTCAAACTATATTGTTTTGTTTTGAGTTGTACTTTTACCATGTCTAAATTTGCATGTTGACCTGGATCCAGTTAGCTTAGCTGTAATTAGCATGTTGACAATATCTTGCTTAACGTGGAACCAGTTAACTGAACAAGCACGTCAAGATTAGCTACATGAACATATTGAAGTACAAACTATGAACTACAGTTGCATGCCTAAATTAGCAGTTTTAATTAGTTTTCAGGGTGGTTAGTTTTATTAGTTTTTACTAGTTTTAGTTATTTCATAAATTGTGTGCAATATTAACACATTCATTGCCAGACCAGCAAAAAATGCATCATTTGATGTCTTTTTCCATCAATGGCAGTGAATGAGTTAAACGTGGTAAAAATCGATGAAGCAATTATAAGTTGTTGATATAATGTACAGCACGGGTGTCCAAACTTTTTCCTCTGAGGGCCACAGACAGAAAAATAGAAAGCTGCAAGGGCCACTTTGATTATTTTTTTTTTAAAGTTATTTATTAACACATTCATTGCCAGACCAGCAAAAAAAATGCATCATTTGACGACTTTTTCCGTCAATGGCAGTGAATGAGTTAAAAAAAAAACACACACAAGAGTAATGTCATCTTAAAGTGCTTTTCTATTCGCTGCTGCTATATGACATCACTTGTGCGTAACACACTTTCAAACGTCCTCATTCCGCGCTTCATATCAAAATAAATCTACTTCAAACCACATTTCAAATCATCCACAAAGGCTCATGCATTCAAATTAATTACCAAAGACTAAAACGAAGGTCGTTTTTGCTAAATATATAGTTAGTTTTCATTTTTTAAAAAAGCATTTTTGTTTTTATTTTATTTCGCTAACGAAATTGTTTGTTGAATTTTTTTCCATTAGTTTTAGTTGACTCAAACAACCTTGGTCATGCGCTTGTGAATACACAGAGTGTTTATTGTAAAAGAGGTAGAGAGAATACAGATGTTTCACTGTACAGAAAAAAGGACATTTATCATACACGCACACACAAACCTGTTAAAAAAAACAAAAACAAAAAAAGAGAGTGAAAGAAAGATAGAAAGTCTTTGGATTTTTCTCTATTGCCCTCTTTGACGTCCATGTTGATCTTTTCAAACCACGACGACGCATTCTGCCCTCGCGCACCATTAGTGGAAAAAAACGACAACCCCTGATGCTAATATTAATTAAGAATCAAGTCACACCCAGCATGCACACGACACAAACTTCCACGTTCACTCTCCAAAACAACCAAAAAATAAAAACAATAAAAAAAAATAAAAATCAAATCAAGCACAAAAGCCAAGAAGGGGAAAAAATGAAAAGAAGCGCGAGCAAGTGAGGGGGGGTTTGTGATATCATTCGTTCTGTCTTTGTCGCTCCTCAATCTTTTTGTCTGGCGGGGAGCTGGGGTGGGGGAGGGGCTAGTGGATCAGTCCGAGTTGTCCGACTGGTCGCTGTGGGGCGGGGACGCGCCCGGCGGGGGCGAGCTTCGAGCCTGCCAGCTCCCGTTGGCCTGAGGAGGACGCCACGCAAACAAAACATTGGCTGGCCTATTTTTTATTTATTTTTTTCATATATATATATATATATATATATATATATATATATATATATATATATATATATATATATATATATATATATATATATATATATATATATATATATATATATATATGTATATGTATATGTATATGTATTGTTTCATTCTTTTGATTTTTTTTCCAAAAATGCAAAGTAAAATATGGACTAAATTAATAAATGTAAAGAAATTTAAAGAAAAAATGGAGTGCTTGAAATTTATGCTTGAATTATTTCTGAAAAAGAAAAATGATGGCTACAAAACTATTTTGAAATGACATATCATTTACATGTGACATTTTAATTATATTTATAATCAATCCAAATAGTATTTTTTATTTGTTCTGTTTCATTCAAATGAATAATACTTCACATCTTTCTTGTATATTCAATTTACTCATTTTTAATGTCATTTCCTTGTATTGAATTAATATTTGTATTAAATAATTTTGCTGTATAGTATGTATATGTATTAGTGGTTCATTTTAATCCATGATCTAATTGTCACCTATCAATTTACTAATGTATTCATTACTACACTTTCACTGAATTCACATTTTATATGCTAATTGTATTTTATTTATTTTTAGATTGCAGTTTCATGTATTTTGCTTAATTGTTAGTTTGACTTTATGTGTTTTTCTTGGAATTGAATTGATTTTATGCATGTATTCAAATTGCTATTTTTTAAGTGTTCTTTAATTGACTTGCACATTTTTGTTGTATTCTTATTGGAACTCCATTTCAAACATGACAATCATGTTGATTTGATTGCTGAAGTCAAATATGAACGAAACGTTGCGAGAAATGAAAATATGGCGGGCGGGTACTACCTACCTGCACCCCCATTTGGTAAGCGGCCTCCCCGTTGACAGGCGGGACCCCGAGGAACAGGTCGGTGGAGAATGACCCCGACCCTGCAAGTGCAAAATCAGCACATTATCAAGTGTCCGGCCTAATATGGAATTATACTCCCTACATATTGCAAAACGCAATACGATTGCAGCAATCAATCAATCAATCAATCAATCAATCATGACCACACTGTACATCCATCCGTCTGTCTTAAGCACCTAGGGATTGACCTGATTTCAAAAGAAAGTGACATTCAATAGGAAGTGACCCGGAAGTTACCTGATTTTAACAGGAAGTGACTTGATTTCAACAGGAAGTGACCCGGAAGTGACCTGCTTTCAACAGGAAGTGACTTGTTCAATAGGAAGTGACCCGGAAGTGACCTGATTTCAACAGGAAGTGCACGGATTTCAACAGGAAGTGACCTGATTTCAACAGGGAGTGACCCAGAGGTGGCCTAAAATCAACAGGAAGTGACCTGATTTCAACAGGGAGTGACCTGGAAGTGGCCTAAAATCAACAGGAAGTGACTTGATTCAATAGGAAGTGACCTGGAAGTCACCTGATTTCAACAGGAAGTGACCCGGAAGTGGCCTAAAATCAACAGGAAGTTACCTGATTTCAACAGGAAGTGACTTGATTCAATAAGAAGTGACCTGGAAGTGACCTGATTTCAACAGTAAGTGCCCAGATTTCAACAGGAAGTGACCCAGAAGTGACCTGATTTCAACAGGGAGTGACCCGGAGTGGCCTAAAATCAACAGGAAGTGACCTAGAAGTGACCTGATTTCAACAAGTAGTGACCCGGAGTGGCCTGATTTCAACAGGAAGTGCCCTGATCACGACGGAAAAGGACGCACCTGTGGAGTTGGGCGTGTGCGGCGAGTCGTCGCCTTGCCGCGCACCCAAAGCGTTTTTCATGGCGTACAGGTTGGCCTCCTCCTGGAACTTGCCAATGTTTTTCTTGTAGCGGATTCTCTTGTTGCCAAACCAGTTGGAGACCTGCCGGAAAAGGGGTGGGGGGCGTAAACGCAGGCGCTCACGTTAAAGGGATACTTGTAGTAAAAAGTTAGTATTTCTCAGCACAGGTGATATCATCAGTCGACAGCAAGTAGAAAAATGACTTAATGTAATGTATTCATTGTACATGAAAACTAATGAATTTATCAAATTCATTCTGGACAAAATATTCATTTTTCACTGCTGAAAATTATTCAATGAGTAGGCTGGTTTTGGCACTGATACCTGGTATCGGTAGTCACCCATCATAGTGACCCTGACGTGCTTATATGGTATGTTGAATGTATATATATTTTTTATTTTTGGATAAAACGTTAAGTTTGCCAAATGATTCTCTCCATGTAATCTTTTGACTCATTCCCGCAGTCCCTCGATGACGCCAAACGGACGTTTTCCCGCCAACACATGGTGTGTGTACCTGAGAGACGGTGATCCCGCACTGCTTGGCGAGTTCTTCTTTGGCTTCTTCGCTGGGGTAGGGGTTGGACAAGTGCGAGTAGAAGTACTCGTTGAGCCCCTCGGTGGCCTGCTTGCTGAAGTTGCGCCTCTTGCGCCTGCCGGGGGGTGACACGAGAGCGTCCAATGGATGAGCGCCCACCTGCGGATGCTCGGGAAAGGAGGAGGAGCTCACCTGGCGTCCAGGAAGCGCGACCTGAGGATCATGACGGCCTCGCAGGTGCTCTGCTTGAGCTGCGTCTGGATGGAGCTGAACTTGCGGTGGATGATGCCGACCATGCGCTCGATCTCGCGCGGCGTGACCGGACGCGTGCGTGACTGCTCCCGCAGCAGGTTCATCACGTGGGTGGTGAACTCCGTGCACGCCTGCGGCACGGCGCAAAACGATCACGGTACCAAGGTTATTTCAGTGAACGAAAACAGAAATTCCAAAAACAATGTTGTCAACGAAATAAAATAAAAACGAAAATGCTTTTTAAAAAACAAAAACTGAAACTATATTTTATGTTTACAAAATTAACTATAATTGTAGCAAAAATGTCCTTGTGTGTGTGTGTCAGCTTTACAGTAAGCTGCAAGTCTGGGAATGACCAATAGGACTGTGCAATTAATCGAAATTCAATTACAATTTCAATTTATATTATTATAAATTCTGTTTGGTCCAAAAGGAACTTATATAATTGTAGTGTTTCTCTTGTTTTTTAATTGGTCTTAATATTTTTAAATGCTTAAACATTTTCTTGTTTTGTACCAAAAAATAAATACTTGCTTGAATAATCGTGATTTCAATTCTTGCCTAAATATTCGGGATTATTATTTTTTTGAGCAGCCCTAATTACCAGTAACCAACTTGAGGGAAAACTGACACATTTTAAAGACTAAGTCTTCTGCCAAAAACATTTTTAATTTATTATTAGTATTATTATTTGTGAAGAACTCTAAATACAAATAGGCTTTTTTTTTTTTAAATAGTCTGTTGGCCTTTTTTGAATTAACATTTTTGGTCATGCAGCATATTAAATATATATATATATATATATATATATATATATATATATATATATATATATATATATATATATATATATATATATATATATATATATTGAAAGCCTCACGTTGATGATCAAATGGACCTACATTTATACCTTTAAAAATGAGTAGAAAATGGTTCCAAAAACGAAGCGGTAACGATTTTGTTGTCTGCTGTTGTGAAATGCGGCTGTCGCTGTCGTTACCTGCTCATATTTCTCCAGCTCGGTGTGGTAGATGCCGCGTATCTGGCCCAGCTTGCTCTTGTAGTCCGAGTGCTCCAGGGAGCTGTCGGGCGACATGCCGCCCGAGCTGGTGGCCGCCGACACGGCGGCGGCCGCCCCGCCTCCCTTCTCGGGCCCGGCCACGCCCTCGGCCAGCAGCATGTTATCCAGACGCACCAGCTGGGGGTCCTGGGGCTCCTCCTCCTGGTTGTTCCTCATCGACAGGCCTGTGTGCGGACAAGAAACACACCCGGATGGCTCTTCAGCAAGGTTGCCTAGAGTCCAGGGCTCGGTATCGATTCACATTTCCAAGATCGATTCAAAAGTGTGTGGGCTACAGTTGACCACTGAATAGCCGTCATAAGGTACTCCGGAGACAGTGGAGGCAGCAGAGACATCGCTGTCCTTCAGTCAGTGGCAAAAAAATTAGCTGACGGTCAAATTTGTGCTGAAATGCTTTGTGTCGCGATCAGACGATTCCACAGAAATGACAGATCGTGAGCCCCGCGTTTCGTTTAACGATCTAATATCGTCATATCGCCCACCCCTACCACAGCACTATGTAAATAAAGTGGCAAAAACACGACATTTACATTCCTGTGGTAGATTTTAGACTAAGGTTCCAGTGGTTAATAAATAAATAAACAAATAAATGTATTGCAAGAGACACATAGTACATAATTATGCATCCACATTTTGTGTTTTTATGTCCAATTCTTACCTAACTTCTTTTTTGTGAGGGTTGACACATTAATTTAGGGAGCCGTATTGAAAGTATCGATTCACGGTTTTATGACTCGATATTGGGCTATGAAAAGGAATATCGATTCAATATCAATATTTTAGACCCAGCCCTACTCGCGTCAGGAGTTACTTTTCAATCACCCTGCACTTGACGATAGGGCTGTAATGATTACTTCGCATCAGACTCAGTAAACACGATAATTGTGACTTTTATAGTTTAGCCATCAGTGAAATGAAAATCTCTTTTCTCGTTGCCGTCGTCGTCGTCGACTACTTTTCAAGACGCATTCCAACTGCACTCCAGGCAGCCAAGGGACTATCTCGGGTGCTAAAGAGCCGATGTGAAGTGATTCCCGACATGGGCTGAAAGAACGAGTCGGGAGCCGTCTCTCTCTCTCTCTCTCTCTCTCCTGTGTGTGCATTATGCTAAATGTCTGTTTGTCCAGCTGTTTGTCTATTTTTAAAACTGACATTAGCTAAGCGGCGAAGCTTATTGGCTGCTGATGAGAGAACGTCGCAAACACACACATCACAACAGAGGCAACAAGAGTGCATGCGTACCTGTCTTTTCTTTAATCTCGCACAGCACACTGAACAAGGCGGGCTTCATTCTGTGACAGTTGAGCGCATGCTTCCTGAAAAACGTAACAGCAAAAGACAAAAGTCAGTTTGCGCTAGCAGTCACCGAACAATACAATACAGTTAGCAAGGGAGGCCACTTTTATTTATGGAAAATTTTTGACAGAGAGGAATCAAAGTGTTTCCCAACGTTGGAGAATACAGTAGGGCTGCAATTAAAGATTAACATGTTGATTAGTTGATCAAAGAAAGAAAGAAAAAAAAATCACTTCCATCCCTTTATTGAAAAACAATTTCAAACAGAGTGCAAAAATGCACAAGATGAATGGATTATGATCCAGAAAAATGGCAACAAAAAACATTTAACAATCTGCAAATGTCTTATTTGGATAATGTAGCTGGGGAACGGATTTGTTGCTTGGATGGATGTTTGATTATCTGTGTTGAGATTATTGTGATACAACACACTGAACACAGTATGACAAAAACTGCAAAATGTTTCACCTCGGTAAAGTAACTGTTACCCTTTTCAGGTAACTCTGGCAACACTGGAAATATGAACTACTAAGCGCTCTAGCTAGCATTGTCAGGGAGCTAAATGCTAACAACACAGTTACTGAAAGCCAGCAGGCTAATTTGGTTAGAAAGCTAATGAGCTAGCTGATGAATGTCTACAGAAATACGAAATAAGTACTCAAGTACTAGCAGCGAGCTAACAGGACGCCACAATTGGCAATTTGGCTCGCAAGCTAGGAACTGGGGACCTCGCGAAATGTTAACAGAAATAGGAGAGAAAAAAACAAAACAAAACAAAAACATGTCGCTAGCATTAGCAGCGAGAAGTGCTAACAACACAGACGCTGACAGCCAGCACTCAGTAGGCTAATTCGGTTAGCATTAGTAAGCGAAAGAGCTAGCTGATGAATGTCTACAGAAATACGAAATAAGTACTCAAGAACTGACAGCGAGCTAACAAATTTGGCTCGCAAGCTCCGAGCTGAGGACCTGGCAAAATGTTGACAGAATACGAGAGAAAAACAAAACAAAACAAAAACATGTCGCTAGCATTAGCAGCGAGCTAAGTGCTAACAACAGAGACCCTGACGGGTCAGAACGTCAACTTGGTCAACACAACCGGCTCGAACGGGAGAAAGGCGACAGCCTTTCTATGATTTAATTCCATGAATTAATTATCTCGCGTCTAAAAAAAATATGTCAATAAAATCAAAAATAATGTTTAATGACTACATTTTGGTGGCCGTCGTTCACTCGTTAGCTTAGCCTCGCCATCTAACAATGCCTACCTTTCAGGTTAGCTCCAGTAAAGGCAACCAGCAAAAAAAATAAAAATAAAAAAAATAAAGCATTATTCAGTTTATAGTAATATATTTACGTTTTAATGTATGACTTGGTGTAATTGCAAACGAGAAGTTTAGTGGCTAAAGGCTACAGACAATCTATGGAAGTTGGGAAAACTTTGTCAGTCGCGAGTGTAAAAACAAATAAATAAATAAAGTTTTTGAAATTGAAAGGAAATCCCCCAAAAACGTTTGACTGACTTTGCCTGCGCCTCATCCAGACTTTGGTCAGTGATGGTCATGATCTGCTGCAGGATGTCGCCGATGTCCCGGCGGACTTCGTGTCCGTTCTCGGCGCCGTTCTCCAGGCCCGCCGCCACCGCCGGTTCGTCGGCGGCGGGGCGGTGGTGCCCCATCCCGGGGTGGCCGCTCATGGCGAGGCCCCGGCCGTTGGAGGCCCCGTTGGCCGTCAGAGGCTGCTGCGGCTGCTGCTGCAACATCTCGTCGAGCGACGCGCAGTGGCGACGGCGGCGACTGCTGACTGCTGGCTGTGCTGGCTGCTGCCGCGGAGTGAGTGAGACCGAGAGCGCACCAGCGCCACCACGCCGCCGCCTCCAACGCCCACCAGGCAACCACCAGCCAGGAAGCACCGTCGCGGCCGGGTGGCCCCCTAGCGGCGGCCACGAGGAGCGACACGACTCAGTCATTGTTGCTTTCTACTCAACTTCGACTTCACTACTTCTTCTTCAAGCTTCAATTTAAACAACAACAAAAAAAAGCTCACGCCATGTCATTCGTTCACCCTAAAATTGAAATACTTTACCACACCGTTATATGTGCACTATGGCTTAAAATGGATTTTACGTTTGTACATTTGTCATGTAGACATCTTGACACTGTGCACGTCACTGAGTCCCTAATCCTCTTCCATAAATTACTTTTTTAATGGATTAAAAAAATAGTCATTTATTGTTCATTCATCCAAAACAAAACAAAAAATGATTTTGGATTTAAAAAAAGGATAACTTCAAACAATAATGATAATAAAACAACTTTTATCGTTTCGTTTTTTAATCCAAAACAACCATTTCTTATTGTAATTTGGATGGAACAACATGGATAAAGCAGTGAATAAAAAAAAAAAAAAGCAAAACAATGAACATATTTATGTTAGATGCTAAGCAACATTTAAGTGTATTTGCTAATAGGAACATTTTAAATTTGCAAAATGAAAGTATCATCTGTGTCCTGAAATGGCAGATAATAATAATAATAATAATAATAATAATAATAATAATACTAATAATTAATAATAAAATAGTCATCTATTGATCATTCATTCAAAGCAAAATAAGAAAAAATGTTGTTTTTTTTAAAGGGTAACTTCAAACAATAATAATAATAATAATAATAACAATAATAATAATAAAAAACATTTTCTGTTTTTTAATCCAAAACAACCATTTCTTATTCTAATTTGGATAAAACAACATGGATAAAACAGTGAATTCAGATAAAAGCATAAGATCCCATATCAAACTTATTGCATGTCTTTGCGATATGAATATTGCATGGGCCAGTATCGCCATATCGACATTTTTTCGATATATGTGCATCCATGTGCATCCCTACTTCATATCGTGATATCGTATCGTGATGTTAGGATATCGTTACATCCCTATAGATGACAGCATATTCCAACATGATATGTCAAATCCAAATAATAATCATTAACACATTCACTGCCAGCCCAGCAAAAACGCATCATTTGACGTCTTTTAACGTCAATGGCAGTGATTGAGTGAAAGCGTCAGTTTTGATTTCATATCTGATCACGCATGTCCAAGAAGAAGATGTGACCGTATTGCCCTTTTGTGTCACGAAAACACAAAGGCCTCTTAACTCACTGACTTCTGCTTTTTTTTTTTTTTCAAAGCTGCAAATCAACAGGAAGTGAGGCCAAACCGCAGCGCTGTCAGAAGAAGCTTGCTTGCTTGTTTCAACACAAGCTCAACTCGCACTCCTCCTCAGAAATGTTCGTGACCTCATCGAGGCCCCGCGACCGCGCCGGCGAGGAGGAGGAGGTGTTAAGTCGCTTCTGCTTTTTGTCTGACAGCTTCACTCACTCCAGTGCACCTAAAAGGAAGGGGGGTGGTCACGCGGATGGTCACAGCCGGGCCAGACAGACAGACAGACAGAGTGAAAGCAAGTCACGCGCGACCAACTCCAAACTATTTGCTGTTTTCTGCCGAGCTCCATCAAGACAAGATGTAAACTTTGTCCGCTCAGCTGCTTTTTGTGATGTTCTAGAAGAGGGAAAAAAAAAAAAAAAGGTAAGATTGGGATCGACTCAATTACAATTCCGCGTCTACTTTTCTGTCGACAAATGTAGGAATGTCAAAAGTTTGCTTTCCTGGCAACATCTTGCGAGGCTGACAAGCTCCGACCTGCTGCTGCTGCCGGGCTGCTTTTGTGTTTTGCAACACTGGCCTGGTCTTAAGTGTTGATTTCGCCAACAGAAACTAAACCAAAATCATTTTCGTCAACACACATTTTCACCTGACTAAAACTAGACTAGAGACTAGACTAAAATCCTCATTAATAAACAATAAGTGGGACTAAATCAGTCATTTCGTCAAAAAAAAACTAAATAAAAATCATTTTGTCAACACACATTTTTCACCGGACTCAAACTAGACTATCTAGACTAGACTAGACTAGACTAAAACCCTCATTAATAAACAGTAACTGAGACTAAATCAGTAATTTCATCCACAGAAACTAAACAATAATGATTTCATCAACACACATTTTTCACCGGATTAAACTAGACTAGACTAAAATCCTGATTAATAAACAATAAGTGGGACTAAATCAGTAATTTCGTCAATAGAAACTAAACAAAAATAATTTCATCAACACACATTTTACATCGGATGAAAACTAGACTAGACAAAAACCCTCATTAATAAACAATAACTAGGACTAAATCAGTCTGCATTTTTGTCGACTAATGAAGACGAGACGAAAATGTCCTTCACTTCATAAAAACTGGACTAAAATTTATGGACATTTTAGTTCCTGAACAAAAACGAGACGAAAATGATATGATTTTGTCAAATCTTGTCTCTGCTAATCTGTCACGTCTGTGACACTGTCGTGTGACACAGCACAAACACATGGGACAGGAGGTGGATTCACGTTCACGGTGAACGGTTAAAAAAAAAAAAAGAAAAAAAAAAAGAAGTAGATTATAGTTATAACTTAACATGAATCCAATAGCTGTAACGTTCCAACACTAATGTTAATCGGACCGCTAACTAATGCTGCATAGCTAACTTGCTAGCTTGTAGCATGGAGCCATACTAGCCACTATAATTGTGCGTCAAGTTGTTTTTCATCAAAAAGATGTGAAATATTTTTAGATCCGTGAAGCGTTGACCGGTTTTGTTGAATAAAACTAGACGAATAAAATTACGTTTTCTCGGACTAAAATAAGGACTATTTACTTTTTCTCTTTTCTCCTTTTTTAACTTCAACTTGCTTTTTATACTTGTGTTTATTTTTATATGTTCAATAATCATCCAGCTGACACCAATCATGTCCTGCGATTGGCTGGCAACCAGTCCAGGGTGTCCCCCGCCTACTGCCCAGAGCCAGCTGAGATAGGCGCCAGCACCCCCGCGAACCTTGTGAGGAATAAGCGGTCAAGAAAATGGATGGATGGATGACACCAATCACTTTCACAATTGACTTCTTTGGCAACTTCCTACGCCAAAGATAACAAAAAAAAAAAGGAAAGAAAAGAAAAACAAGTTGTGAACAGGAAGTCAACTCAAAACTCTTCTTGTCAATATGTTCTATCGAAACACAGAGCATATATTGATCAATATTGTGTTTGTGTAATATGAACAAAGCAGCAAAATGATCCATTTCGGCGTGGGGCGTCCATTTTGCCACTTGTTGTCGACTGAAGATGACATCACAGTGGCTCAGGTAATGACCAATCACGGCTCACCTCTTTTCTGAGCTGGGTCATGTGATGTTAGCAAACTGAGCCGTGATTGGTCGCTACCTGAGCCAACTGTGATGTCACTTTTCAAGCCAACAACAAGTGGCAAAATGGCCGCCCCCTGAGATGGATCATTTTGCCGCTTTGTTCATATTCCACAAGCGCAATATTGATCAGAATGCCAACTTTAAACTTGTGGGGGCACATACAACGTCTTGTCGAGAAGATTTTGGAGGTGAATTTGACTGAATTTGAATTTGGTCTGAAAGGGAAGACAAAACATAGCAACTTGTTGCTAGGCAGGATTTGAGCGGGCTCTGAATTTGTTTGATTTAAATTTGGTCGCAAAGGGAAGTCAAAACATAACAACTTGTTGGTAGGCAGGATTGAGCAGGCGCTGCCACACCCGTTATCTTTCTGCGAAAAAAAAAAAACAGAAAGGAAACAGTGAGTCGATGGGAAAGGGGAATGCAAATAAAGTCAACAACTTGTTGCTGGGCAGAATCCGTGGGGCACGATCGTGTGTGCCCCAAATCCATTATTTAATGAAAGAAATCCCTCCTTCTGAGGATTTATGGTATAGTTCTACATTTTCATCCGACTTTTCCCGATTGTCGCTAGGCTGGAGATCCGATGGCGAACGCGCACGTGGCCGAAGGTGCGACCCGGACGGAGGCGGTCGACCACATTTCCAAAGACGAGGACGACGAAGGAGAGCGGCTGCGGGAGGAAAGTCACGAGGTTCGGCGCCGCTTGTTCGAGCTCTGCGCCGAGGATGCGCAACAGGTTTGTTTCAACTCGCTGTGCGCGTGCGCACGTCAGTCCTCAACAACCTTTTGGAGCTGACACGTTTTCAGGGCTTTCGTTTTCAGAACACATTTCATCAAACTAATTTTAATCATGTTATTAATCATGTTCATTTCAAGCAAAGGGTGTTCTTGATTTCGTTTTTTGTGCATTTACATTTTATACATTGTTTACATTTTCAAATGAACACTTCTACAAGCAAAGCCCAGGCAGTCACAATGTCCCATCACTGGTGAGGTAACAGGTCCACACTCAGGGTTGGTGTGCTACTCGCTACACGCTACATTCTACGTGCTTAACTCATGTACTCCTAAAAACGTATAAATACGTTCTATTTTAAAAGCTTTGTGTCACAAAGTCGTATTTATTTGTTTTATTTATGTTTTTTTTTAATACTAGTGCATACAGAAGGCTTTGATGCAGCCTCTCAACTGCAAAGAACTGTTGAAGAAATGGTAGTTATTACACAATCGGCCAGCAGGTGGCAGCAGAGTATAAGAGATCAACCAGGGCCATGTTGCAACAAGCTCTTTTTGTCAATGTTTTCACTAGGAATGTAAATATTGATGAAACCTAGCTATATTGTAATGCTAATTGCTGCAAAACGGAAACAGATAGAAATATACTTTTTTTCCTGATGAAAGATCTTTTTTTTTTTGGTAGCTTCCTTGTTGTCATAGCAATTGAACACAATATTCTGTGGGCCTTGCAAAATCCTGTAAAACAGCCAGGAGTGAAGGGGCTTGCTTCCGTCAAAATGGCCGCCGGTCAATCATTTAAAAAGTGGATGATAAATAAATGATTTATATTGCATTTTTCCACCTTCCATGGCCCTCAAAGCGTTTTCCATTCGACTCTTGTTTTCTTTTTTAAGAGAGAGCTCAGAATTGTTCATTCAGCAGTCTTACAGATTCAACATATCGTCATCATTGTTCTCTCTCTCTCTTTTTTTTTTTTATGTGTGCGTGCGTGTGAATTCGTGTAAATTTGTGCTCATTAATTCACCTGAAGTTGAATAAAAATCCCATGACCCCTTCACCTTAACCGGATACTTGAGAGTCTCGCCAGAGTCGTGAAGTTCACAGGTCAGTAGACCAGAGGAAAGATCAAAGGAAAGAAAGATGAATCAACAAAACACCACCTGCCACCCACCTGGTTACAAAACCAGAATCTTACGCCCACCCCAGAAACATCGAAATTCCAACACGTTAGGGAGCTCTCAAGAGACCAGAGGAAAAACTAAAGAAAGGAAGGAGGGAAGGATTCCATTTGATTCCTGATGACATTAGCAGCATGTGGGGGGGTAGGGGGGTCCGTATTTTGATGGATACTTCCATGTGGTCACAACGGCACGAGATTGAACCCGCAACGTCTGGTTTTGGGAGACGACGACTCTACCACTGAGCCACGCCACGCCCCAGAGTCATTGCCAGGGGTTGTTTGTATTGTTGACTATGCCCCACCATCTTGTCCAAGCTTTCCCGCAATTTCGCAAATGTTTTTCCTCCCAGCAGGTGGCGGCGGACTTCCCGGAGTCGCTGTACGAACTGCTGTGCGCCATGCAGGAGGGCCGACGCCTCAACGACCAGCGCTGCTCCTTCATGCTGGACGGCGGCATGAGGCGGCGATGCCACTCCGAGCCCAACATCGCTAAGACGGGGCACAGGGGTGAGATGCACGCGCACGCACGCACACGCCCATATTTGGACGTGTGATGACAACTTCCATGAAATCAATAAATCGGATCAAAACAAAACGTTCAGTCACGATTTGACAAGGAACTTTCATGTCATGTTTTGATTCCATGGAATCATTGATACGATCGGGACTCCAAAAAGTACAATTAATCCCAAAAACGATAGAAGGGAATGTAAGGAATCGAATTACTGACCTGATTCCACATTTGGCCACAATTTGGGATTCGAGTTGCACTGGGTAAGCCATATTCATAATTCAAATATTCATATTCATAATCAATAGAGATGTAACGATATTGTGATATTCTGATATTAAAACTGCCACACTATCATTGTCGTTGTGTTGTCACAATATTAAAAGCAGCACATCTGTTAAAAAAAAAGTCAGGTTGATTTCCATTTGTGCAGTTGTAGCACCCTCTGGTGGCTAGTTTTTTACTGCAGTTTAATTTTCACACGGTATGTTTTGGCCCTTCTATGTTTAAAATCCACACTAATGGTCAGATGAAGGGGCTTGTGATATATGGAGGAACTCAGTGTGTACGTGCATTAGTATGTAAGCGCCTCAATATTAATAATAATGATAATGATAATAATAATAATAATAATAATAACATACTTTCTTTATTAAGTGTTATTAGAAATTGTAGGTTGTTTATATGCATTGCTGTTATATACAGATTTTAGTTTGTTTTTTTTCCTCCTCACAATATCGTGATAATTATCGTATCGTGACCTTCATACCGTGATAATATTGTATCGTGATGTTTGGATATCGTTACATCCCTAGAAAGCAAAAGTTTCGCCCAAAACCGAATCTCATTTGTTGATTAGTAGGGATGTAACGAAATATCACGATACGATAATTATCACGATATTGTGGCGAGGTTGGCGATATTTAAAAAAAGGTCACAATATTAAGTTCCCTTTCATCTGACAATTAGCGGGGATTTTAAACATAGAAGGGCCAAAACATCCCTAATGAAAATGAAATTGCGCTAACTAGCCACCAGAGGGTGCTAGAACTGCACAAATGGAAATCAACACAACTTTTTTTTTTTTTTTAAACAGATGTGCTGCTTTTAATATTGTGACATGATGATGATGATGATGATGATGATATATTGCGGCGTCCGTTGCAGTGATCTTCTCGTCCATGACGTCGCTGCAGCGCGAGGAGTTTTTCGAGCTGGTGGCGCGTGCGCAGGCTCGCCGCCTGGACGAGCAGCGGGCGCAACTGCAGCAGCTGCAGCGCTCGCCGCGCGCCAAGCGGAAAGGGCGGAGCTTCCGGGGGAGCTTCAAGCAGCTGTCGCTGGCCAGGCGGGCCCCCAAGATGCCCGCCAAGGAGGAGCTCTACCACATGATCCTCACCACGCAGGTCACAGCAACAACAGTGTTATTATTATTATTATTATCGTTTGGGAGATTTTGCAGTTGAGTTCGTTTGGATTTCGTTTTGTTTTTGAAATGGAGTTCTTTTTAATTCGTTTTCAGGGTGCTTCTGGTAGATTTAGTAGTTTTTTGTTTCTGTTTTTTGTTTTTAGGCCCAAGGGCGGCTGGAGGAGCAGCGCAGTCGAGCTCCGGGCCCCATGGACGACGACGACTTCTTCTCGCTGCTGCTCAGGGTCCAGGGGGGCCGCATGGACGAACAGAGGACTCAACTGCCTTGCATGCTGCAAACATGAATTAAAAAAAAAAAAAAAAAAAAAAAAGCTTGAATGTGAATTATCTTTTTTGTTGCTTTCTTCCCAAGTTACGCTCATTTAATGGCCTAAAAAACTTCATTAAAGAAAAAATGCATCTCAGACTGTCGCAAACTTTTTACACCTCTGAAATTGTTCGTATTATTAATTAGTCTATCAATTATTCCATCAATTCTTTGTATACAATTTCATTTTGCATTCAAGTGTATTGCAAAACCGTTTTTCCCCATTAGTTTTTTTTTTTTTTTTTTTTTTAAAGAGGTACAAACAACGACAACAATTGCGCAATATGACACGTGACGAGAGGGTTTGATGACCTTTTTTTTTTTCAACTGACCCAGTTTCCGAATATTGGCAATATTTGGCTTTTGAAAGCATGAAAAACGTTGTCAATGTGAGAATGGCGACCTCAAGTGGACAAAAATAAGACCACATGCAGATTTTGTACACGCATCAAGCTGTCCAACATCAAATATTTTCTTCCTAAAATATATACGTTCACTACTCTACGCAGTTTGAAAAAAAATGAGCGAGGTACTCTAAAATCAATAAAACAACTGTAGTGCCAGTAATTGGATTGGAATTCTATTTGATCAAAATACAGCATATTGCATTTACTCGGTTTTGATTTTGTATTAATTTCCAATCAAACATGCGATGCTGAAGATAAATTGAAAGTGTAAAGAATACAGAAACATGTCAAACGATTTTTTTGAAGCATATGTGGAGACGAAAATGCTGGCAAGTCTTTTGGTCCGCTAGGTGGCGGGTGCGATAAGTCACATGGTACTTCCTACTCACCTTTGACCTTCTTCCCTTGGCTGCTGACAGCCCGCAGGCAGGAGGAAGTTCTGCTCCGTCTGTTGACTTCACGTCGGGATGCTGTGTCATTTCCTCAAATAAAAATATAAAAAAAACGCATAATCACACTTAGTGTTGAGTTATACGCACAAAAGTGAACTTTCTTCGTGAGAAATCGCAACTTCAAATTAACACTAATTTTTGCGTTGTGCTTCAAAAGTGTCAAAACAACAAAGAGGGGAAAAAAAGTGTCAGGCAAGGACATAGAGAATTTAAAAAAAAAAGAAAAAAAAAAGAGGAAGCCTCTTGAAGCGAAATTGAATGACAGTCTTTATTTTTATTATAAAGCATTTCAATCATTTTAAAACGCGTCACTTCCACTTTTGCATTCTCAACAGTTTAAAACTGAAATTTGATGACATTTTTACTTCCGCAGACTCTCCCTTAGAAAAGCTTGAATCGTTTGAATTGTTTTCACTTCCGCATTCTGGCGCTAGTTGTAAACAAAGATGGACTTCCGGTTGTTGCCTCTCCCGGCTGGCTGAAGTCAGAGGGCAGCCATTTTACGCTGCCACTGTTTCACTGACAACTTGTATTCATTTTAGCTGAAAAGGACTGTCATCAATGTGTTCTTCTTCCTGTGTGGAGTCAGGGGAACTTAATTTCACTTTTTGCATCGGCCTTTCAACGAAATTACCTCGTGACTCACAAGAGATTCACATTGTTGGGCTTTGCTTTCATTTCACTGTTGATGATTCGAACCGATGAAATGTGGAGACGGAATGTCAGGTGAAAACTACGAGAGGGGCAACGCAAGATGGCCGCCGGAAGCGTCACTTTTTTTTTTTGCTACAGGGAGTAGGCGGTGTTTTGAGTTCATTATTACATGTCCGAGCATGTTGTTCGACAAGAAAAAAAGGGAAAAAAGTGGAACAAACAAACGCGACGCGAACGACGCTCGATTTCCAGCCAGGAAATGAAAGACAACACACGGCGACGAGTCGGATGAGGACCAGTCGGCACTTTTAAGAGGCGAGTTGTTTTCATTAAAGACATTTTTTTTGCTCTGTTTGCTTTGCAACTTGCACAAGGTTACGTTCCAAGTAAGATGAACGTTCTCTTTTCATGTTGCGCTGCAGCAATGGCAAGTGCGTCAGGAATCATTTTAGGATGATGATGATTTTCAGAAATGACTCGACAATTCTGCAAAGTTTCGACAATTTCAAGATGATCTCTTACCGGCTGGCAGATTTTGGGAAAAAAAAAATAGAAAAAAAAAGGTTGATTACGATATGCGTCAAAATGACAAACATCGACCCGGCCGATTATCATCAGTCTGTCCCATAATCGGTCAAGCCCTAACAAACACAAACAAGTTGGAAACCAACATGGTTGCAGCAATCAAACAAACGTGCACGTCTCACCTCCATACGTATTTTTTTTTTTTTTTTTTGCAGATGTTGAAGCTGCTGCTGCTGATTTGCTGCTTGCCACACGGGGGCGCCGCTTCCCCGATAAGTTGTTACAACGACCGTGGCGATGCCACCGACTGGTAATTACGACTCGACAAAACCGATGTTTTTTTTGTTTTTTTTTGCAATGAGAAAATCGTTTCTTTTTGTGCCATCACTGAAACATAATATTTAAACTGCCGACGAGTAGGCAGGAAAATGATCATCATCATTTTTTTTTTCTGATTGATCGATTGAGGTTTCACATGTACAAGCTGCCGAAGGAGGCCGACGCGGCGCCCGGTTTCACGTACTTGTTGCTGGACGAGGGCAGCGCCGGCTGGACGCCCGGCCGGGGGACCATCAACGACACGGACGGCGCGCTGGGCAGGACGCTCGCGCCACTCTACTCGCAAAAGCAAGTACGTTCGCGAACACTTGCGACTTTCAGGCATTTTCTCCTCTTTCATATTTTTCTTTTTTTTAATTTTTATTTTAGTATTTAATATATTTATATATTCATATATTTATCATTTCTATTTTATTATTTTAGTTTCTCTTTCATATTTTTCTTTTTTTATTTTTATTTTATTATTTCTCTCTCCTATTTGTATTTGTATTTTAATTATTATTTATATATATATATATATATATATATATATATATATATATATATATATATATATATATATTCTTTCGTATTTTTCTTTATTTATATATTATTATTTATATTTTATTTTTCTTATTTTTTTTTTTTTTTTTTTTTTTTGGGTGGTCATTTGCTTGCTCAAAAAAAAGGAAGGAGTCAGAATTCCAAATATTATTATTATTATTATTATTATTATTATTTTTTGTCAGAGCGCAGAATTAGCGTACGTCCTGTACAACGATCAGGATCAGCCAAGGCGGAATCACAAAGGTGGACACACAAAAGGTGAGAGGTACAAAAAGCGCTTTGGCGCCAACTGTCACTAAATGCATTTGTGACCTTTTTATTTTGTGCGTAGGCGCGCTTGTGCTGGACAAGTGTCAAGGTTTCTGGCTGATCCACAGCACGCCCGTCTTCCCTCCCCCGCGACAAGCTGGCCATTATCAGTTCCCCGACAGCGGCGCCCGTTACGGACAGAACTTCCTGTGCGTCACCTTCCCGCTGGAGCGCTTCGCCGTCATCGGTAAACAAACGCCAAACAAGACCGAGAAGACAAAAAAACAAATTGTGAGCAGATCCCATGCCATCCTTTCTACAGGCGAGCAGCTGCACATCAATCAGCCCAACGTGTACGACTGCCACGTCCCACAATCCTTTGCGGCCAGCTTGCCCGCGCTGGCCGCCGTGTGCAACAAAACGCACGTCGTCGCGCCCGCCAATCGCAGCGTCGCGCTCACATCCAAAGGCGGAGCCCAATTTGTCAGCTTTGCCAAAGGGGCCGCTTTCAACGACGGTAAGCTCGTTTGGTGACAAACACGCAGGAAGTCGGCCATTTTGTTTGGAAGCGGACATTTGGTGGCTAGCTTTAAAAAAAAAAAAAAAAGATAACTTCTTTGAAAGTTCACACCCTGAGGCCGTTTCTATTTTCCACTAAAAGTCTCCAGAAGCACAACACAGAAGAAGTCAGCCATTTTGCTTGGAATAAGACATTTTGAGGATCCATTTCAAGAAAAGATGCTAGATGGACTTTTCTCATCTTGTCGTCTTTCTAGGAGTGTGATGATATATCGATATCGCAATAAATCGAAATACTTTGTCTCCCTATAGATTATCAATACGCCTGCACAAGTTTCGCAATATTTGTAGTTACTATTCATCCACTATAACAGCTCAATTGTCCATTACTTATTGTGCAATGACTTGGCAGACCGCTAGGGGGAGCTCCTCATAAGAGTGGCGGCGAAATGGACGCAAGTGTTCAGGCGAACAAGACTCATCAGCTAACTTTGACTTGTGTGGAAGACATTTATCTGTCCAGTTTTGCATACGTGTCTATGAAATTTTTTTATTATATCTTAAATTTTAACCTTTTAAAACATATTTAATGTTTTGAGTTTTTGAAGCACACAATTTCTGAGGAATATTAATTTAATTGGATGTAATATTTAAGCCATTTTATTTATTTTCTTTTGCAATGTTAGGCAAAACAATTGCCAGTTCAAAAAATGAAATAATTTACTATAAAAGCACACAATTTCTGCGGAATATTAATATTGATTTAATATTGAAGTAATTTTATTTTACTTTTGCAATGTGACATTTTTTCTCACCTTTCTTGTTGTTGTTATGCTGTGGTAGACCTCTACAAGTCGTGGGTGTCCCCCACCTTGCAGTCGGACCTCCTGGTCCAGTTCTGGATCCACTCGGGCGGCGTCCTGCCGTCCGACTGCAGCGCGGGCCGGAAGGTGCTGGACGTCACGCGCATCTCGCCGGCCGGAACGCCGCCCTTCAGCAACAGCAAGGACCACTCCAAGTGGGCCGTCAGTCCGCGGCCGGCGACGGACGACGACGGCGGCGGTTGGATGTGCGTGGCCGACATCAACCGCAACCAGGCCGAGGAGAAGCGCGGCGGCGGCGCGCTCTGTCGCCGCCACGCAGCCGTATGGAAAGCGTACCGGGCCGCCGCGCTCGACTGTCAGCCGTGTGGAGACGGCGGCGGCGGGGAGGATTGCGGTGGATAATTCGCTTGAAACAAACAAACATGTCAGCCGCAAAACAAATATTCGACACTCCATGCTCAAAATTCTACAAATATATGCAGATAATGCTGGGGAAAAAAAATGTAGACATGCAAAGGAAGGGAGATATATAAACAAAAATATTTCAATCATGTGGAAATAAAATTTGGACAAAATGTCAAATACATTTTTTTTAAAATCACCAAAAATAAAACATTTCAATCATGTGGAAATAAAATTTGGACCCAAAAAAATTTCACAAAATTTGGAAATACTAAAAAAAAAAAAAAAAAAAAAAAAAAAAAAAAAAAAATCAGTATTTGGAAGTGTGTGCAAATAAAACCCATCAAATTTGGAGATGTGAACAAAATAGTTTCCATTTTATTTACAAATCTTTTTTTCTTCTTTTTATGAGCCACAATATATATTTAAATCAGATCAAAAATATTTTTTTAAATAAAAAATGCAATCAATCAGTCTGTGGCTCAAAACAAGAACACAAGAATTATCCAAAATGAACATTATTTCTCAGTTTTCTATTAAAACTCAAAAGAACCTTTGGATGAATTTTGTGGGCTTTTTTTTTTTTTTTTTTTTTTTTAAAAACAAAGATGACAATTGATGTTTGGAGGCAGATGTTCTTGGAATATGCTCGAAAAGTACATTTATATGTGCAAAAATAAACACTGATTGGTTGGCAATATTTCCAAGGAAGTCAGCACCTTGTTTTCAGAAAGGCATCAAAAATACAACAAATATGATTATGTCATTTTCTTTCAGTTTCGGCCAATCAGGAGGCCTCTCGCGACATTTGCCCTCACACTCGCACGCGCGTGTGTAAAAAAGTGAAAAAAAAATACAAGTCTTAAATATTTTGGATACAAAACAGACAAATGAACACAATTTGGAGATAGGTTAAGAAAAAAAGATGTGGATGCGTTATACACAATTTGTAAAGAAACTCTTAGAAAATAAAATATTTGGATTTTATGCAAGTTAAAAAAAAACATTTGCACATAAAATTGCTTTTTTTTGTGGGGAAACAATCAGAATTCGGACTTCACAAATTTTGGATATTCGCCAAATTTAGAGATGTGTTATTTTTTATTTTTTATTTTAAATCAGCTAAACTGGAGACTAATGGGGAAAAAACAAATCTTGTGGTATGGTCACACCCCATGCGGTGTAAACAAAAAAGTATTCGAGCAATTCAAATGAAAAGAAAGCATGACATAAAAAAAAAAAAAAAAAAAAAAAAAATCGCATGTAAAATTAAACTGTACAAAATAAAAGTTGGAAAACAAAAAAAAATGATAGAAAATAAAACAAAGTAATATTTACTTAAACAACAAAAAAATCTCTACAGGAAATAAAAACAAAATCTACAGAAAATAAAAACACTGAAATATACGGAGCCCCTAAAGTGACATGGGAGAAAAAAAAAACATTTAAATGTTTCTCGTCCGGACGAGAAACCAGCATACTCGCGTGGGAGACCTTATCCTAACTACATTTCAGTTTGTGTTCATGGGTGAAAATGATAGCACAGGACCTAGTCAGGTTCTATTTTCACCTGGGACTTTATTATAAGGACATTGCTGCATTACTTGCAAGTCGGCACCATTATGTTGCGTCTGGGAGACATTTAAATTTTCTCCCATGTCACTTTAGGGGCTCCGTAGAAATAAGTAAAAAAAAAAAAAAAAAAAAAAAAGTACATTTGGTGGAAGCTGTAAAATATATTCACAATATATATATAAAAAAAAAAAGAAAAAAAAAGAGGAAAGCAAAAAAAAAGCAAGCGTCGTCAAAAGAGACTTCGCGCCAAGCTCCTCCCCTTGGCCTTGATTCGCGGATACGTGGCGGCGCCGCTCTCCGATTGGCCGCCGGCGCCGACTTTGGAGCGCAGCAGGAAGTCGACGCTGGACGACGTCATGGCGTAGAAAACGTTGCCCGTGGCCGGGATCAGCAACTCTGACGGGAAGCAACGACATCCCTCAAAATGAGGGACGCTCAAACACGTTCAAGGACACCGCAAACTTCAATACAAGGAGAGATGCTAGCAAAGCTCTACTTTTGTCAAAATGAAGCTCCTCCCCGTTGCACCAAAGCAATACTTTTATATTGCGTAAGAAATTGTCATATTTGCATAATGACTCATTTTCAAGCTTTTCACAGTCAAAATGGAAACCATAATTATTAAAAAAAAATAAAAAATTAAATTGAAAAAAAGGTGCAAATGTATAAATACAAACAACTAAAAAATTTGTATTAATTATTTTTTTCCGATGATGCTGATTTTGTAATTGTGGACTAGTGTCATAATTGAAATTGAAATTGCAATTGAATTTGGATGAATTGCGCAGGCCGACTTTCAGAAAGTGTGCGTACCTTTTCCTTCAGGCAGAAGTTGAATGAGCTCGTAGGCCGACGCCCGCGCCGGGTCCTGATTGTGCTTCTCCAGCGCCGCGCCGATGGCCGCCGGCGTCTTGTCGTTGCTCGTCACCTGAAGGCGCATTCGCAACAACAAACTTCAAATCGTCGCACAAAATTTCGCACCAATCGTCTTCATTTCTGTCAAAACAGCTCCTCGATGGGAAAAACAAAATCCCACTTGGCTTAAGTGTGACTCAATTGGTCGCGCCTGGCGAGCGACTATTCTGCTGTTAGCGAGCGAATGGAGCTAACGACAAAGCCGACAAACGCTTTGATGGTACAGGTGATTTGGTTTTCCTTTTTTTTTTTTTTCCTTTTTTTTTTTTTGGTGTGGGGACCAACATCTGTTTTTCATGGTGAAAGTTTACTGGTGGTATAATACTACATATTCACAAATTTTGGGGGATTAAAAAGAAAAACAAACAAAAAAATAAATAAACCTATCATAAGATGAGTTAAAAAAAAAATGTGATAAAGTTTCTTGACGGAACATTTTTATTTTTCCCATAACATATTTTCAACAGCAAAATGTTCACCCAAACAATACGCCCTCACTTTTGTCCTATTAAAGCAGTGATAATTTGTTGATGAAAAATTTGTCATAATTTTTGTGACAAAATTTTCATCATAATTTTTGTGACAAAATTTGTTATAATTTGTGACAAAATCGTCGTCCATTTTCGTGACCAAATTTTTGTCATAATTTTCGTGACAATTTGTCATAATTTTCGTGACCAAATTTATCATAATTTTCGTGACAAAATTTTCGTCAGAATTTTCATGACAAAATTTATCATAATTTTCGTGATAAAATTTTCATCAGTTTTCGTGGCAAAAATTTCGTCAATTTTTTCTGACAAAATGTTCATCATAATTTTCATCACAATGTTCGTCATAATTGTGACAAAATTTTCGTCATAATTTTCGTGAGAAAATTTCTTGTCCAAATGGTCGGTGAATGAAACGGGCGTCGCGAGCTCACACTGACCAGGATGCTGCGGTACAAGTTGCCGTCGTGCAGGTCCATGCGGATCCTGATGATGCGCATGTCGGGTCCCGAACTCGGACCCTTGCCGCTGCCGGCGGGGGAGGCGGAGGCAGAGGCAGATGACGGGTTGTTGCCGCAGGAGGCGGAGCGGCGGTGGGACTTGGGAGACGTCACGGGGGCCAGCCAGGGGGCGGGTGGGGTGTCGGCGGGCGGCGGCGGCGACGTGTCCACGTCCAGGCATGACACCGACGGAGATCGCATGTGCTGAAAACAAAAACGCGCATTTTTGCCTTGCAAATAATAAGAAAAGGAAAGAAATATAAACATGATTTTTTTTTTTTAGGTTTAAAAAATAATAATAATAATAATGAAGAAAATATTTTACATATTTTGTTCTATATACATTTTTCTAAACTGTATTTTTGGTCATTATTTTCAAAATGAAAAAAAAAGAAATGAAAAAAAAATAAAATAAAATATTTTTTTTTTAAATAAAGTTTTGTTTTATTTAAAAATAATAAAAATAATACAAATAGTTGAGATATAATAATTTTGAACATAATAATAAATCAGGTAAATTCCTGGCAAATCAACTTCAACGGAATCGGGAAAAATCTCTTATAACGGCTATTAAAGATATAAATGGTGAATGCACACAATCACCAGAAGAAATTAACCATATTTTTTATAACTATTATCGAAATCTATACACAGAAATTAATAGACCTAACCCTGAATATATTGAGGAATTCCTAAACAGCTTAAATATACCTCAGTTATCTATTGAACATAAAGATATTCTCGATACCCCGCTTACTATAGATGAGTTGTATCGTGCTTTAGACAGTATGCCTAATGGCAGAGCACCTGGTCCAGACGGCTTTCCGGCTATATTTTTTAAACATTTCTGGTTAATGTTTGCTCCATTATTTCTAAGAGTAGTAACTGAAATTAAAAGTAAAGGTGATATACGTCAAGATATGAATATAGCAGCAATTAAACTTTTATTAAAGCCAGAAAAAGACCCTACCCTCCCGTCAAGTTACCGACCGATATCACTAATTAATACCGATATTAAAATTATCGCTAAGGCCTTGGCATCTCGATTAGAGACGGTAATCTCGACAATTATTCATAGTGATCAAACAGGTTTTATTAAAGGTCGTCATTCTACTAATAATATTAGGAGACTCTTTAACTTGATTAGTATGTCACAGCGGTATGATAAAAAGGCAGTTGTTATTTCGCTGGATGCAGAAAAAGCATTCGATAAAGTTAACTGGTCCTTCCTCTTTGCTGTCTTAAATAAATTCGGCTTCGGGGAGTCATTCATTCAATGGGTCTCAATATTATATGATTCTCCTAAAGCTACAGTTACTACTAATGGGATTACATCACAGAGTTTTACTTTACAAAGGGGAACAAGACAAGGGTGCCCAATTTCTCCTTTATTATTTGCTATATTTATTGAGCCGCTTGCATTAGCTATACGTCAGGATAGACGGATCCAAGGAATCCACTCCGGGACAATAGAACATAAAATTAATCTATATGCCGATGATATATTACTCTATTTAGAAGAACCTGCTATCTCGCTAGGGGAAGCATTTAAATTAATAACTAAATTCTCTCACTTATCAGATTACTCTATTAACTGGACAAAATCAACATTATTACCTATTACAGAAAATTCATGGAATCCTACAAGTCAGGATCCACACTACTCCTTTCCTACAGGTAATTTAAAATACTTAGGTGTTAAAATTTCACCTAAGTTAACTGAATTAACTTCTTTAAATTTTTCACCATTATTGGATAGTATCCGTAGTGACCTGGAGCGCTGGAATAATCTTCCGATCTCTTTAATAGGACGGATAGCTACTATAAAAATGAAAGTTTTACCAAAGATTAATTATTTATTTTCAATGATTCCATTTAAACCTACGTCTAACTGGTTCCAATCGCTGGACTCTGCTATCATAAAATTCTATTGGAATAAAAAAAAAGCCAAAATTAGTCTATCTACTCTTCAGGAAAGTAAATCTAAAGGAGGTTTAGAGGCACCAAACTTTATGTACTATTATCTAGCTAATCAACTACAATATCTTGTGCTATGGACACAACCCAACAGAGATACTAACTGTTGGTTGGAATTGGAGCAGAAGGATTGTAATAATCTTAGACTGTCAGATTTACTCTTTATTACAAAATCAATAAGACGACATAATTGTTTTAAAAACCCAATGATAGCCGCCACCCTGACTGCCTGGTGGAAGGCATTAGAAATTACAAACTCCCAATTGGCGCCCTGTGGGCTCTCTCCCATTTGGCATAACCCCGACTTTCAACTTAATAATCAGTCGTTCCATTTAAGCCTATGGGAGCAGAAAGGAATTACACACCTTCATCATCTTTTCTCAGATAATAAGTTTATATCGTATACAAACTTGGTCCAGAAATATGAAATAAAAAAGGGAAATTTCTTACATTATCTGCAAGTTAAAAATATGGTTAAGAAACAAATCCCAACACTTCAGGATACGCTCCAACTGCCTGTCTTAGCTAAAGATATTATAAAGCTTTCTCCAACAACAATAAAGAAAATATCAAAAATATATAAGTTATTTTTATACACAAATAAAACGTATTTACCGACTTTAAAATGGGAAAAAGACTTGTCTATAGTTCCGGAACCAGACTTTTGGACCCAAATCTGTGAAAATGTATTTAAAATGACCAAACAGACAAATTTGCAACTTATCCAATATAAGATACTTCATAGAACATATATTACACAATATATGATGAAAAAAATGGGACTCTCTGACTCCGACATTTGTCTCCAGTGCTCACAAAACACTGCCGATACTTATCTTCATGCTTTATGGTCATGTACTCCAGTGCTGCATTTCTGGACTAAAATCTTGGAAAAGCTCGCTGATATATTAAACTGTAGGCTTCCTTTATCTCCAAGACTGTGTTTACTAGGTGACTTAACAATAACTGAGCTACCATGTAAACAATCTCAATCTATATTTATAGCCCTTACTATTGCTAAAAAAATAATCCTTGTCAATTGGAAAAATAAACAATCTCTAAATATCGACCACTGGTTAAACTTACTAATAAATTATATCTCAATGGAAAAAATCTCTGCCTTAAATAAAAATCAAGTATCAAGATTTAAACAAATATGGTCTATGTACATAGAATATTTTAATCTCAATTTGGCAACTTAATCCTGCCAAGTTTCTGCCTGTTAACGAGAGCCACCACATCGTTACAACTTCTGTTTTCGCTGCTCCTGTATTTGGTATTTTGTATCTGATTGTTTTTATTTTTATATAGTCAGGAACCTAGTTGCTGCTAGTGGGCTCAAGCATACCACACTATACGACACTATACTCAATAACTCCTTAAGATCTATTTCTAGTGGGCACTAAGCATCAACACTTGGTGTTACTGCATGCTAATTAGTCAATTTTCTTGACGCCGTCCCCTGTGGTCGGGCGGGGGTGGTTCTGCCCCCCCCGTTGTCTGCTCGGTGGCGGGAGGGGGGGGGTGCTCGCTTTGCTGGACCGCGGTTGACGGCTTCTTTCTTTGGTGGTGGTCCTTATGCATGCCAGATCCGTCGCACCAGCATCTACTGAAACTCAACAGAAGTACCCTCTCCCTCCCACAGCCCCTTGAATCAGTTGGTGCTGGTGTCTGTGGTTCTCACTTTGCTTTATCTATCCTTCCCTCCTTCCTCTCTTTAGTTTTTCCTCTGGTCACTTGAGATCTTAATTTATTAGAAGTATGAGGTTTCTGGGGTTGGCATAAGACTCCGGTTTTGTAACCACGCAGGAGGGGTCTTGTTGGTGCTGGACTTCACTTTGATGGATTGGATGTACTGGCTTCTATTGATCTCACTCTGCCTTATCGATCCTTCCCTCCTTCCTCTCTTTAGTTTTTCCTCTGGGCTCTTGAGATCTCGCTAAATTTGCTGGAATTTAGAGGCTTCCGGGGTTGGCGTAAGACTTTGATTTTGTAATCATGGGGAAGGCAGGAAGTGTTTGGTCGGTGCTGGATGTCACTTTGATTTACCTTTCTTTTCTCTTTATTTCTTTTTTTTTCTGACCTTTTCTCTGGTCTCCTGACCATTTAAATCTCACGAAAAAAAAAAAAAAAAAAAAAAAGAGCAATGATGACAAGACGTTGAATCGGTAAGACTACCGAATGAACAATTCTGAGCTCTTCAAAAAAAAAAAAAAAAAAAAAAAAAAAAAAAAAAAAAAAAAAGAGCAATGATGACAAGACGTTGAATCGGTAAGACTACCGAATGAACAATTCTGAGCTCTTCAAAAAAAAATAAAAAAAAAAAAAAATAATAATAATACAAATTTAAAAAAAAAAAAAGTCATTTGGATCAAAAATCATTTTTTATAACATTTTGTTTTATTTAAAAATAATTAAAAAAAATACAAATTAAAAACAAAAAAAAGCTGTCTTTTTTTTTTTTTTTCAAACTACATATTCTGTTCTCCATACATTTTTTTAAACTGTATTTTTGGTCATTATTTTCAAAATGGGAAAAAAAAATAGACCATTTATTTTGGATCAAAAATGCATGTTTTGTTTCATTTAAAAATAATTAAAAAAATATTTCAAGTTTGGTTTTGCTGCATTTTAGTTGCGCTTACCTTGGTGAGTTTGGAGAGCAGACTGTTGACGGGCGACGGCCAGTCCGAGGCGGCGTCGGCGTCCGAGGCCAGGTTGCCGCCCGAGCGACTTAACCTTGGACACATGCGTGACACGAGCGTCAAAACGCTTCAAGACGGGGTGGTGGAGGACGCCTCGTTTACTTACTCGGGACACTGCGTGATGATGACCGTGGGCGTGGCTACACCGCCTCCGCCGCGGGGGGGCTGCGCCGCTTCGCAAGGCGCTTCGATCTCATTGGACAGTCTGTAACTAAAAACAAAAAAAAGAACAAGGCACCAAACGATCGCATTCAGATTGGAGATAACGGGATAACAGATATCCAAACAAGTTGGACAGTTTCATGAAGGAAGTTTTGTGAGGAAAAGGGGCCGAAATATGAAACGGTGATAATTTTGGCACTGAAAAATTTGTCATCATATTTTTCGTCACAATTTTTTTTTCAGATGAGAATGAAATGAATACTAAAATAGAAGCCATTCATTGAGACTAATGATAACTAAAATTGACTGACAATTTCGCCAATGACTAAAACAAAAATGACAAATTCACACAATCGAATCAGATGGAACGCCGGTGGGAGAAACAATTCACGCATTTGCTCCCAAAATTTATTTTAAATGATCAGTGTCCCAAAGACGTATTTATATGTTTTCTTGTGTTTTTTTTTTTTTAATGCTAGAGCATACAGGAGGCTTTGATGCAGCTTCAACTGTGAAGAGTGGGTGAAGCATTGGTAGTAATTATGAAAACGGCCAGCAGGTGGCAGCAGAGTATAAGAGATCAACCAGGGCCATGTTGAAAAAAAAAAAAGTTCAATTACTCACAATTCTAAATAGATTTGTGAAAAATTATTAAACTACTTCTAATGATAATTGCTGAAACAGATAGAAATAAACTTTTTTTTTTGATGAAAGAAGAAACTGTAATCTTTCTTCTGATAAAACTAAAACTTAAAAACACAAAACTAAACAAAATTTCTCGTCAAAATGAACACTGTGTTGTTGACCATTTTCCGGAAATATTTCATGCATTTGATAAGTTGAATATTTTCATATTTTTGGAAATTATTTCTCAAAAAAAAAAAAAGTGATAATCTTGTGCAAATATGAATAAAGATGGACATTTTTGAGGATAAAGCAAAGTTTATTTTCCACAAACCTGTCTAAATAAAATCAACTTTTTGAGATGGAGGTGAAAAGATGTATTTGCAGATGTTGACGACGTTTACCTTTGTTGGTCGGTGAGTGTGGGGACGCTGCGATACCAGCGTAGGAAAGTCTCGTCGGGGACCAAAACGCAGTTTTTGCAGGACGACTGCAGCAGGCGGATTTGAGCTAAAACCTCAAATTCCTGATAAAAAAAATAGAGTGTAATATAGAAAACCACATATATCCTAAATTATTTTAGAAATATAATTTTTATTTAAAATTGTTAATTTTTTGTATATATGTTTTCCTCTGTTAAAGGGATACTTGACTCATTGAACAATTTTCAGCAGTGAAAAGTGAATATTTTGAATCATTTTCTATTTTCCATTTATACAAAGATTTTTTTGTTTGTTTTATTAACATTTTGAAGTTGAAATATTCTGGAATATGACTCAACGGAGGTAGTATAAACTGTTTGAAAACAACAATCATTTTTGCTGTCAAGTTGAAACGGGTTTTTGCGTGAAATTTGTACTTGGCGGCGCTCGCTACTTCGCGGATGATGCGGAGGTGTCAATCATCAGGACTCACCCGTCGGCGCTTGTCAAAGTTGACGTAGCCGTTCTGCAACAACAACAACAACAAAGCCACCACGTGTCATCAAAAGCAAAACAATCCGACAATAACAAACAATCAGCAAACGGACCTCCAGCCGGTCCTTGACGGCGGTGTCCAACATGGTCAGGTCGGTCAGGAACAGGCCCAGGTAGGGAACCGTGCCCTGGCAAACGCCCCACTTAACAAACCAGAACCAAAAACAACAACAACAAAAAACCAAAACAAAACAAAAAAAACAAAAAAACAAAAAACAAAAAAAGAGACTCACATCTTTGCCTTTGTTAGCTGAATGCTAACAAACAATGCTAACAAAAATGCCCTGGAAATGCTACCAGTTAGCATCGTGAGTTTTACGAGCGCATTTGGACTCACCCTGGCGTTGTGTTTGTTGTTGATGCGGTCGTCCGGGTTAGCGTGCTTGGATGTGCCTTCCTACACAAAATGCAAAAAGGAAAAAATAAAATAAATTAATAATAATAATATCCAAATAGCCGTACATTTTGGATTCACTACCATAACAAGTGATTTATTTTTATTTTTAAAACATGTCTCCCCTCCCCTTTTGAAGTGTATGGAAATGCCATAAATCCAGTCAAGCGCCACCCGCCACCCCCCTGCCCCACCCAAAAAAAATATATTAAAAAGTTTTTGTCACACTGCATCAGTTTGCTCCTTCTAATGTGCCCACCTTGGCCAGCTGGGGGCAGTAGAAGACAAACAGACAAGTATACTGTTTAATGAGACGCCTCAACTAGAATCAGGTCTTCAGTGCAGCACTAATATTAGCTGTTCTATGCAGAGGATGAAGATGATCCCACACAGAGGATATCTGAATATATATAAGAGGGTCTCTGATCACCTCCTTAAGCAACTCTCGGCTCTGCGAGTAGTTGTCCTTGTCGGAGAAGATCTCGCACAGCTCCTCGTACTTCCTCAGCGCCTCCCTTGGACAAACAAAAAAAACAAAAACACACAAAAAACCCCCCCCACAATATTATATCGTCAATATATAGATATTTTTTATTTTAAAATATCAAACAAAGATAAGGCCAAATCTAATACATTATTTTTATATTTTATTTTATTTTATTTTTTCAATATATTTTTATACTTATATTTTATACTATACAAAAAAACACACCAGAATTTTATATTGTCAATATAATTTTATTTTTATTTTAAACTATCAAACAAACATACTGCCAAATCTAATACATTATTTTTATACTCATTTTGCTGACCTTAACCCCCAAAATATCAATCTAAATAAAATAAATTTGATGTGAATATATTATAAATATATATTATTATCAATTCTGTTTGGTCCAAAAGGAACTTACATAATTATAGTGTTTCTATTTTTTTAATTGGTCTTAATATTTTTAAATGCCTAAACATTTTCTTTTGTACCAAAAAATAATCGTTTAATCATTAATTAAATAAATAAATGAATGCATGGATAAACAAATAAGTAAATAAATACATACATATTATTCAAAATTGTATTTGGTCCAAAAGTAACTTACATAATTAGAATGTTTCTATTTTTTTTTTAAATTTGTCTTAATATTTTTAAATGCTTAAACATGTTCTTGTTTTGTATAAATAAAATAAAATAATCGTGATTATTATTTTTTCCATGATCGTGCAGCCCTAACATAAAGGACTAAAAGTGAAAATAAAAATGGACATAAAAAAAATGATAATCCAAAAATTATATAAAAAAAAAATAAATATAAATGGAAATAAAAAGAACCAAAAATATAAATAAACACATTTGGATATAAGCTTTTAAATTTTTACTTTTCGTGATGTATTTATTTTGAATGTTGTCAGTTTGGGTCCTCCGTACGCTCGGTACCTGTCGGTGTCCTGCCAGGTGCTCCTGAGGCGGTGGATGGGGTTGCTCTGCAGGGCTGACACGATGGCGTACAGCGACGAGAAGTTCTTCTGGAGGCGGCACGCCTGCCAAAGCGAATGCACAAATGAAATGTAAACATATGCACGCAAAAAAAAAAAAAATTGTACAGCACGCGCACGCATACCTGGGCCACGGCGATCCACTTCTCCAGCAGTCTGGCCGTGCGGCGAAGGCCACCGGCGCCGGCGCAGAGGCAGGAGGCCAGCACGGCGTTGGCCAGACGGTTGAACTGGCGGACGGTGGCCCGCACCGAGCGGCACGCCCCCTCGCGACCTTTCTTGTCGCGCTGCGACCACAGCGAGCCCAGGCAGTGGTACGGAACCAGGCGCACGAACAGGTCCTGCACAAGGTCATTTCAGGTCAATGGTGAAAAAAAAATCAAAATTCAAAAAACTATTTCGTTCACAAAATAAAATAAAAATGCTTTCTTTAAAAAAAAAAAAAAAAAAACCAAGACAGAAACTCACTGAAACTATGTTGACAAAACTAACTGAATCCATCCATTTTCTGAACCACTTAGTCCTCACAAGGGTCGCGGGGTTTGCTGGAGACAATCCCAGCTGGCTATAGGCAGTAGGCGGGGTACACCCTGAACCGGTTTAACTGAAACTAATTAGAGCAAAAATGTCTGTCGTTTTACTCTGGTCATTAATTGAATGCATGAGCCTTGGGGGATGATTTGAAATGTGATTCTTATGTATATTTATTTCAATTTTAAGCGGAATAATAATTTAAATTATTATTATTTTTTTTAATATCCCCTCCGTTTTTCTGAGCAATTGTTCCTCCTGTTTTCCTGAATATTTTTTTCCTGTTTTTCTGAATATTGAGTTGACCCACCGTCTCGATGCGGGTGAGCTGCTCGGCGACGACGGTTGACGGAAAGCCCAGGATGGCGGCCGCCTCGAACTGGAACGCCTCCCGAGACGACGACAACGACGATGGGCTTCGGGTCACGTCTGCTGGCATGGCAACCACATTTTATTTTTATTTATTTTTTAACAACACGACAAACATCAGGGTTCTATTTTTGATGTCAATTTTTTTTTGGGCCACAACCTGGATCATCGTCGTCATCGTGGGGCAGCAGGGCTTTCTCGCTGAGTTCCTCAGCCACGCGCAAAACGCGGGCGCGAAGCTCGGCGGCGGACGGCGAGTCCCGAGGAAGAAGCGGCGCCAGTCGCAGCAGGCGCGACGGTTCCTTCAGCCCGACAAAGTCGTCCGGGTACTCGGACAGCCACGCGCCGAACACCGAGCACACCGCCCTGAGGGTGGGAGGGGCCACAACTAGTGTTCATTTGATCCGGCATTTTGAAATTTAGTCAGTTTCGATCATGCTTGTTAGTTTTTAATCATAGTTCAACCTCATCCCATTGTGATTTTGTCTATTTTTAGTAGACTATAAAGCATTTTAGTCTTTATTTTAGTCCAAGAAAACAATGTCGATGGAGTACCACATTGTGCCATAACATGGGGGCAGCACTGAGCTCTACTGAAGGATATTTAGCATAATTAAAAGAAAGAAGAAGAGCCTTTTGCATCATATAGCTAATGTGGAAAAAAAAAAAGAGGGCGAAAAATACAAAGATACTCCCACAGGTGGAGAAGCGCTAGCACTAGCTAAGGGCTAAATAGCGGACGAGGGGAAAAACACTGCTGACAAAATGGAGGACGAGGAGCCAAAATGGCGGACCGGGCGTAACTGTTGTAAAATCAAAATGCTTGAGTGAGTGAGTGCACCTTACCTCGACGACTCCTTGTAATGGTAAACTAAGTTAGCATGCTACTTCTCTGTCACTTCTTTCCATTTATTATGCTGAACGTCTTGCAGTAGAGCTCAGTGCTGCCACACGGAATGTTGTGGTACAACATGGTACTACACCAAAGGTCCATCACTCTAAATCGAAACTTATCATATTGAGACTGCAAAAAAAAAAAAAAAAAAAAAATCCCCAAAATTAGCACTAAAAAAAAGAAAGATGAAGTACAATTTGGCAGGGGAAACACCTCCGGATAGATCTGAAAAACGCGCGGCGACCTGTTGAAGGATTTCCTGCGGTGGCTGTTGTCGGTGTCGCCGGGCGGCCGCTCCAATCTGCGGCGGTGAGCAAACATTGTGATTAGTAAGTGTGGCGGCGACGCCCTCCGCCCATCTCCGCGGAAACGACCTCCCAACCTGTCGGTCAGCACGTCCAGCACCCGCTGCGTGGTAGTGAAGGAGCGATAGGTCGCCAGGAAGACGGCGACGAAGGATGGGTCGCCCGCAGCGAAGGAGCGCAGCAGGTGCAGCGTCAGCTTCTCCTCCGTGCCCGCCTTCACGCACTGGCAGCGGGAAACGTGCGACTGCGGCCGTCGCCGCGGCAACGGCAAAACAACACACGCACAAGTTAATTGCCGCCACTGCGCAAATCACCTCTCTCACATTCACACAATTTTCTTCACACTCATATACAGTTCTCACATACCATTGAAATGCTCTCATACATATGAAACAACACACATACACGTGAACACACTCATGCATTGAAGCTCTCATAAATGAAACACTCTCATACTCACCCTAAAGGCTCGCATTCATATGAGTGAAATGTTCTCATATACACTAGCAAAACACTCACACTCACGAAGTACAAGTGATATGCTCTCACACATTTGAGTGCAATACACTCAAATGATGTTACTGGCGATTTAGTGGATGATGATGTTGTCTTACGGTGGGAGAGCCGGGCACTTGTTTGACCACCACCGTGTAGCTGAGTCCGTCCTCTTCCTCCTCCACAACTGTGGACTACACGCACACAGTATTTTATTTTTTTCCATGTTACTGATAATGAATATTCATGTTTTAAAAGATTCCCAAGAAATCATCATGTCCCATATTTTGTGAACAGGTCAGCGGGTGCTTGCTTTGTTACAAAAACAAAACAAAAACAGGCAGGATGTTCAAAGCTACACGTCTTCCTGCCCCCCCCTTTTTTTTTTTATTTTACTTTTTTTTTTATTTTTTACTGTAGTTATGTTCTATTGTTGTTTAATGCCCAGTAATAATGATAATAATAACAATAATAATAATAAACAAAAAAACAGACCAAAAGAGAAGACGAGTGTGCGTGTCCTCACCAGATCGAGAGGACAATACCACGTCGTCGTCTTCATGGGCGACTCCACCTGAGACACAAACGCAATCAGCGTCCGTCTCGTCACACACACACATACATACATACGTGTACATAACATGACGTAAGGTTGACACGTCACCTCCTCATGGCGACTGAAGTGCGCAATAACATTGCATACTTGCGCAATTTGACGGCTTTTTAGACTTAACAGCAGGGATTTGTTATAGTTTTGGAAGTTTTCATTTTAAGTTTTGGAAGTTTTCATTTTGAGTTTTGTTTTTTAAATTTAGTGAGTTTTCAGGGTGGTTCTGTTAGTTGTTATTAGTTTTAGTTAGTTTCAGTATTAGCTTTAGTTTAAAAAAAAAATCTGTTTTACTTGTGCACAATATTTAAAAAAACAGCACGAGCGCGACATCATCTTTTGGTGCTTTTCTATTGGCTGCTGCTGGATGACATCACTTCTGTGTGACACACTTTCAAACGTCCTTATTCCAACGGTTAATATCAAAATAAATCGACTTAAAATCATCTCCAAAGTCTCATGCATTCAATTAATTACCAAAGACTAAAACGGAGGACATTTTTGCCATAAATATAGTTCGTTTTAGTTAATTTTGTAAACATCAAATGTAGTTTCAGTTAGTTTATTTTTATTTTTTTTAAAAAAGCATTTTCGTTTTTATTTGATTTCGTTAACGCAATTGTTTTTTTGAATTTTAGTTTTTTCGTTAGTTTTAGTTGACTAATATAACCTTGCTTAACACAAAAGTTCACAGTTTGTGCAGTTGAAACTATTAATGGGAAAAAAAATATTATTATTATTTTGATATTTAACATGTACATAAAGAAGTGACATTTTTGTCATGTTGCAAAATAAGCAAGCTCAATGTATTCTTAATCGTAATTAGTAATGACTCCAGATAATATTCATTGATTGGATGGCGAAGTTTGTGTCTGACGGGTCAAATTCAGATAAAAAGCGTCATACAAAAATGACTGCACATCTTTGCAATATGCATATTACATGGGGCCAATATTGCAATTTTTTTTCAATGTATTGCACATCCCTAGTTTCTACTATTCACCATGCATACCATCACCCCCACATGCCATTCCAGCAGTTTCATCAACCTCCTCATTCGCAAAGGTTGTTGGAAGCTTATTTCCAATTTTCTGCCTGAAAGGTCACATGTACTTGGCATGTTATGATGCATTTTGCAGTATTGTTGCATTTGTTTTGTTTTTTTTCTTACAAATGTCAACGGCTTCAAATTGTCTAATTTGCGTTTGCGGTGCCAAAGCTGGAGAATGCAAACAAAATGTGGCGTGTGACTCAAGTCAACAAAAATAAGTTGAAGAGCTGCCAATCATTTTTTGACAGACACTTCCTGTCCAAGGCGACGGCGGCTGTCAGACAACAACAAGTTGTCATTACGACGACACAAAGCTGCATGGGAGTCTTTTTTTTTTTTTTCTTTCTTCTTCTTGTGCCACCCGTAGTGAGTAAGACGCAAAGTTGGCTCGCCAAGCCGCGTTTCCTGCCGCTGAGTCAACAGTGAGCTTAGCAACGCTCGCCAAACAAACAGCCGCCTTCACAACGACAAGCTCCCGTTTGAATGACGATGAGCAGCCGCCAGCAGGCAAACGGCGCGTTAGCGATCCGCTAGCCACCTCGCTCGTCAACAACCTCAAACGATGACAATGACAAGATGGCGGCAGAAGAGCAAGTGTCAGCTTCTCTGCTGAAGCTGAAGTGCAAAATGAGGACGGAGGGATGAAAAGCAATCACTTCTGAAAAGCGACGGTGGAGTGTGACTATATATCGTTATCGCGATAAATCGTGATATTTTGTCTCCCGATTGATTATCGATACACCTATGCAAGTATCGCAATATTTCAAGTTCATATACAGCCACTATAACGGCTTAATTGTTCATGACTTATTGAGCAATTCCTTGGCGGGCCACTAGGGGGAGTGCCTCGTAAGAGTGGCGGGGAAATGGACGCAAGTGGTCAGGTGAAGAAAACTCAGTATGATGACTCACTTTTGCATATGTTTAAATGAAAAATGTGGATTATATCTTAAATTTTAACATTTTAAAACATTTTATTTTTCAACTTTTTCAGAATTTCTGGGGAATATTAATATTCAAGTTTTTTTTTTTTTTTACTTTTGCAATGTTACACAAAAAAAATTGTCACAGTTTATAAAATGAAACAATTGACTATGAAACTGACCGACGTTGCATGACAATAATGATTAAGAAAGACACAAATATGTTGACATGAAGTTGTCTCTGTGAAGAAGACATTTGTATTTGTTTAAAAAAAAAAATACACAAAAGCACTCACTGTGAAGAAGACAGCAGTTAGAATATTGCGTCTCAAAAAGAAACAATCTCATTGAAAAAATAATTAGTCTTGAGTGGTTTTATCGTGGATTTATTATCGGACCAATCTATCAATAATATGGTCATATCGTGTGATAATGGTTATGGTGAGCCTTGTAGCGTATATCGTATCGTATCGTGAGGTTCCCACCCTTACAGTTGAGTGGCACTCGCACGTGACCTTTAACATTTGCTTCCTCGCAAATGAGCTTGAGCCAAGGTTGAACTTGCCTCGCTCATTTGCATGTCAGACGAGAGGAAAACCCGCTTTTCCGCTCGCTGCTTTGTGCGCAAACGCCACTTTTGGGATTGGGATCCCTCCCGTCAAAGGAGACCACAAACATTGGATCGACTCACAAGTCCGCCAAAAATGTTCCCGTTGCTATTTGTCAATGTGGAATGATTCCGCATGCAGCGACCGAAAACACACACGCACACACACAAACAATCAGAGAAGCCACAGACAGACCTCGCGTGCGGCAAGCCCAGACAGGAAGCAGCAGCGTAGCTTCCGTCCAATTTTCAAGATGGCGGCGCGGGAGCTCTTTCCATTTGCGCACTCGCCCGTCTCGCTCATGCGTCCAGACGAACGAGAGGCCAACGATTACGATCACGACGACTACACGCTTCCTTTGGACTCGCGCTTCACACACCTGAGGAAAAGGCTGCCGCCCGCCTGCGCTTGCAACTGATCCCGCCCCCCATACCTGCCTGCGTCAACCAGCCTGGCCACGCCCCTTCTACACACTTGCACATACACAAACACACACACTGGCTTCTTACCAGCTCACTTTTTGACAAAAATAAATATGAATAATAAAAATAACCATAATTAATATATATAAAACAGTGTTCCCTGGTTTTCCGCTGGGGCTAGGTTCCAAAAAAAAAAAAAAAAATTCTGTCCACTAGTTACATTTTGGTGCCAGCAATCATCATTTCCATACGGAAATTAAGATGAATGAGTGATGATGATGATTTTTATATTTGGTGTCATGGGATTTTCATTCAAGATAATATTAGGATCATACGCAGATTCTCTAAAAGAGTTTTGAACGTCTTCATAAACATTTTCAAGAGGCACTGTATGGGTCACAAAAATCCAAGTTCATCACTTAACCAGTGGGGGGCAGCAATGCACTAAATGTGCCAGAAATCAAGAAGAAGAAGCAGGAGAAGAAGCAAGCCTTTTTTGGTATTTCATAACTTGAAGAACTTATTGTCTGATTACACCTTTTTCTTAAGGTTGTCTTAAGTTTTGTTTTTCCTTTTCTTTTGTCTTGTTTGACAGCACGGTTCTGTTTTGTGTGCTCAGTGTGATTTGGATGTTGACTTTGGAATTAATCAAGGAAAGAAAGGAGTAGAAGAAGTAGAAGAAGTAGTAGTAGTAGAAGAATAAGTAGTAGAAGTATTTTTTTAGTAGAAGTAGTAGAAGTCTTTTTTTTTATTACTTTTTTGTATAATTTTAAACAAGTAATACAAAGAACTTGAAAACACTTCACAAACACGTTATTAATACAACCCCCCCACCCCCAAAACAAATAATCCAGGGGGATACTTAAATAAAAACATTAAAAAAAACAACAAAACTGAACATTGAAAATAAAGGAAAAAAATAAATGAATGAATAAAAATAAAATAAAATAACAATCAACAGAAATTGCACTTGTAAGAGGACTATAATAAATCAAGTCTTTCCAATAAAGAAACTAAATGAGGGGCTTTACTTAGTAGAAGTTTTTTTTTTTTTTTTTTAGTAGAAGTAGAAGAAGTAGACAATGCTGTACATCTAAAAAGGCTGTATGGCTTTATAATGACCTTTTTGTTTGACCCCATTGTACTATGATGTGTTTACATTGATGGTTTTCATTTTTTTATTTTTTTTATTTTAGTATTGCTCAGCTGTATGTTTCAATTTTTCTGTAAGATTTGTTTGTTGATTAAAAAAAAAAAAAGTAGAAGAAGACCGTAGTAGTAGCAGCAGTCGCAGTAGTAAACACTATTTTCTTCTCAATTCCAGTTTACAGTTCCATCGAAGTTGAAGTGAAGTTCCCCCCCCCCGAATTTGGTAGCACCCTCTAGAGGCCAGTGTGAGTGCTCTTAGCATTTGTCATACTTTTTGCCTGATAGGCGAGCCAAACCATACCAAATACACACACGTGCAAAAAGTGGAGTGACACTTTTCACAAGCAAATGAATCCCCGATGAAGCTCGGTAGCAAGTGTTGACACTGAAACGCACATGCAAGCCAAGCAATCGTCTGTACAAACAAACAAAAAAATGCTGCGGGTAATTTCCACAACAATAGCCCCTCTCTTCTTTCGCTTTCTTTCTTTCTTAGTGTCTGTGTTGGAGAGAAACCAGTTTGTCAGATGACACAAACACGCCAACTAATGTGAGATCATGTGACACGTGGGGGCCGCACCCACCTGGATGGATGCTCAATGTTGTTAGCCTTGTAAGCTAGCTAAACAATTCATCATTTCCCAACAAAAGTATACAGTGTTCCCTCGTTTATCGCAGGTGTTATGTTCCAAAATCTACCTGCGATCATGGAAATCCGTGTTCATTTAAAAAAAAAAAAAAAAAATCCATTAATTATATATATATATATATATTTTTTTTGTTTATTATGTTTTTCTACTTTATTATAAATGCTTGTCATTCATTATGTTTTTCATTTATATTCATTTTTCGATTAAAAGTATGTTGTTGTTTTTTAATTTATCATTATACATCGATCCAAATATCGATGTTATCGATACCAAGTCAGTATCAATATGTGATCATCTTTTGTATTTTGTTTATTTAAGTTGAATGCAAATGTTTTAGTTTTGTATTTGCAGTTTCTGAACAGCATATGATGAAGTATTTGTTTACATTTCTTTTTCTATGATCACTTTGTGCACTTTGTTTAAGGAAGTAAGAAAAAATTGTTGTGGTTTTGTGTTGTTATGGTATTGAAATGTTTCTTGATAAAGTATTTTCTATTTAGCAATAACCTTTGTCCTTTGTTTAAAAAGGAAATAACAAAAATACTTCAAGTTTGAAAAACGATTGTGAATAAGCAATTCGATGATACAGCTACCTTAACAATAATAATAATTAGATAGGATAATTTTCAACAAGCATCGATATGGGCGATACTGGCAGTGTATTTACTTGGTATGGGATGGATAGCAAAATGTGCAGTATCGCACACCACTCCCGCTTCCCCATGGAGTCGATGATGGTCACCGTGCCGAATGCAGCTCAAAGTTGGCCCGGCGCAGGAAGTGCAAAACAAACACAGGAAGTGGGAATTGCATGCTTGCCCGCCTGCCTTTGTACATTCCGCTACATGCTAGCTGGCACATATAACGTATATACTGGCCGAGTGACGGACGTTTCAACAATGAAATCGAGGGAACATCAAAAAAGTGACAAAAAAAAACAAGCACTTGCAAATGTTTTCTTCTGATGTGGGATGGCAAAAGCACACAAAGCAAAAGTTGTAAATACGTGTTAAGAGGTTTAAAGAGGTGTGCGTGCACGTGCCCCCAGGCAGGCACGAGCTGTTCCTTCCTCCCATGCTTCCTTCCTGCAACTCTTGCCGGACTTTGATGGCGCAAGCGAGCATCCTTCGGCGGCCATTATCCACTCTCCTCCAAGTCCAAGACGCTCGACGGTGTTCCCTCGTTTATCGCGGGTGCTACGTTCCAAAAACTACCCGCGATCATGGAAATTCACGTTCATTAAAATTAAAAAAAATAAATAAATAAAAATCCAGTTAATTAGATATATTTTTATTATACAGGACTGTCTCATAAAAATATTTATTTTTACTTTATGTTTTTTGTTTTGGTATGATTTTTAGTTTATTATGAATGCTTTTTCATTCATAATTTTTTTTCCATTTATAGCCATTTTTTCCATTAAAAGTATGTTTTGTTTTTAATTTACTTATTATACAGCACAGTATATATTGTTTTCATTTATTATGTATGTGTGTTGTTTTGGTATGATTTTTAGTTTATTATAAATTATTTTTCATTCATCATTTTTTTTCATTCATAGTCATTTTTTTCCATTAAAATCATGTTTTAATTGACTTATTAAGGTATATACAGCACAGTATATATATATTTTTTCATTTATTATAAATGTTTTTTTTGTATTGGTATGATTTTTAGTTCATTATGAATGCTTTTTCATTAATCATTTGTTTTTTTATTTTCATTTATAGTAAAAAACAATTTCCATTAAAAGTATCCAATTGGCCAATCGGGAATGTCATGGAAGTCACTAATAGTCTTGAAAATAGAGTTGGTACCGTACGGTCATGACAAATGTGGAAAAGTTCTGCAATTGGACAATTCAATTCACATTTTCTATTTCCAGCAAGTGCAACTGCATTGGAATTGCAACTTAGCTTCATGCTAACAAACGATACAAAATGCCATAGACAGGCTAACAGATAGATTTGCTCTGCCAGTGTTATTTAAAGTACCAGATATACGCAAGCAAAACTATGAAAAAAAATCACTGACAGTAATTGTGAAAGTCTTCTTCATTTTGGACCTTCATGGCTGTCTTATACTGCCCCCAGTGGCCAGATCATGCACACCAGAAGAAGCCACAATTTGTTTTGTTTTTATCAAGTAGAATATTGTGGAGTGCTACTTTCCTCCTAAAAACACATGCACGTGGTTAGAGAACAAATTCAATTTGTTGGTGTCGGGAATCGAAGCCGTGTCCAACAAATCGGCGGCGCGGTCCCACGAGAGCCGCACTTTTTGCACTTCCCCCTGACATCGTCATTCAAGTCCAGCAAGCAGCTCGTATCCGATTCTGTTTTTTTAGCCAGTGCCGTGAAAGCCGATGCCGCCGTCAAGCGAGCCGCCGCATTCATTATTTATCAGGCTGCCTCCCCGAGGTGTGCACAAGTCGGCCCACACGGGAGCACGATCACGCTGCAATCGGACCATCGGGCACGTTTTTGGACTTTTTAATACCCCTTGCATCCCAACAAGCCAAATGAAAAATAAAATATGGCACCAAAGCTCCAATTTCCTCATTGCAGAACTCAAAGTAAGATCTCATCTTATCCAATTGTAATCAAACAGTGTGGGTGGTGGTATGCATGGTGAGCAGGCAGACAGGCATGAATGTAGCTGCTTTTTTTTTTTTGCTCATCAACATATTTATATTTAAAATTTGTTTTTAATTAATTTATTGCTTAAGAAATTAAAGCAATTAGTCAAATAAAAACTTTGAAAATTAAATGAAATAATTGGCCAATTATAATCACATTCATTATTCACATTTAAATCACATCACATTTAAAAGTAAGAATTTATTTTTGTGATTCAAATCAACTACTTTACTAATTTTCCATCCATGTTTTTAAACTCATTTCAAAAGGATGTGCATTGATGTAGCTGTTTTTTTTTTTTTTTCGCTCGTCAACATTTTTTCAAATTTGTTTAGAATTAATTCATTGCTTAACAAATAAAAACAATGAGTCAAATAAACCATTTGGAAATTTTATGAAATAATTGTATGAAATAATTGGCCAATTCTTAAAAATAAAAATGTATTTTTGTGATTCAAATCATCTACTTTACTATTTTCCATACATTTTTTTATACCTCATTTCAAAATAATTTTGAATAATCTTTCAAAACTTGACTTATCATCATCATCTTAATCATTAGGGGTGTTAAGGAAAATCAATTCGGGAACATACTGCGATATTATAGCGCGAAATTTTTGTATCGATTCAATATGCGGCCGAATCGATATTTAAATATCAATCTTGGATGGAAATATTCAATAAAAAGTCTTACATATGGTTAGGGCTGACAATTTAAGCATGGAAGAATTAATGGAGCATTAATATTTTTATTTTAATGCTGTTAAAACATGAAATAGATTGCAATCTGTTTGTTAAATACAGTGTTGAAGTTTCAGTTCAGTACATGATCATACAAATGTTACAGTGGACATGTACAAGTTTACTGATGAGTATTTTCTAAATTTGAGTTAAAAAAAATCGCAATAATCGACTTACAGAATCGTATTGGGATGAATCGGTATGAAATCGTATCGTGATATGGATCAAACGGCCAGATACGAGGCAATTGAAACCCCTCATCCTCATCATCATCATCATCATCATCAGGCAGGTAAATATTAACAGTTTTTGTGAGATGTTTACAAGCTGCCGACGTGTTCACTTCCTCGCTTATCATTTTTCAAGAAGATCTCGAACGGCAAACTCACCTGCGGAGTGTGGTGCGGGTCACCGAGGCCCGACGGGTCAACGGACGGGTCGGCGCATAGAGGCCGGTAAGCGACGAGGGGCACGGCGCTGGACTCGGAGCCCGGCAGCTCGTGGCGCATGTGGTGACGGGGCAGCATGGAGACAAACGCCGCTGCCGCTGCCGCTGCTGATGCTGCTGAGCAACACACAAAAAAAAAAATGCAAAAAAGAAAAGTCAGCCGTGCATTTACATGCTTCTGTCCTGTGCCCATACACAGACAGACAGACAGACAATTCAGCAAGGTTTGTCTTTGGCGTAAGGCAAGAAGTGTATTTGAGCGGGCCGCCTCTTATGGAGGACCAAAACTGCCAAAATTCAAACTAAATAAATGGCTAAAAGTGAGAATAAAATATAAAATATATATATTTTTTGCTCTTTTTAATTTGCATTGATATTTATTCTTTTTGGACATAATTTTCATTTCATTTTTTGCATGTTGCTTGTGATGATGGCACTTTTTATGGTGCTACTTTTAGTGTCCAAAAATTTGCCAGGTACAGATCTTGCTCTTTGCAATGCACAAAGGTTGAAATGAGGCGTTTTTTTTTTCCTTCTTATATTCATAAAAGGTTCCAAAATGACTTGTTCAATTTGTGCTTTGCAGGTGAAGGAAGCGTAAACGGCTTCACGTCTCCCAACTTTCCTTTTTTTTTTTTGCTCCACTTTGATCCGCATTTTCACCAGCTGCAGCCGCCAACGGCCACATGCACGCCATGAATGGTCGCCATTCATTTTGGGGGCAAACGGCTCCCACATGACTCAACGTGCGCACACGACGCAGCAAAAGTTGAACGTCAGCTCGCTATTAGGGCTGGCCGAAGTACACATTTTCATATTGTCACCATTTTTTTTTAAATATTGGTTTTAACTCATTGACTGGCAGCCATTTTGACTGAAGCAAGCCCCTTTCGCTCCCGGCTGTTTTACTGGATTTTGCAAGGCCCACAGAATATTGTGTTCTATTGCTATCAAAACATGGAAGCTACCAAAAGAAAGATGTGAGACTCTTCTTTCATAAGGAAAAGAAAAGCATGTTTCCATCTTTTTCCATTTTGCAGCAATTAGCATCTGGATGTAGCCAAGTTTCATCATGATTCACAAATCTGTTTAGAATTGTGGGGAAAACAGCTTTTTTTTTCTCAATATGGCCCTGGTTGATCTCTTATACTCTGCTTCAACCTGCTGGCTGATTTTTGTAATTACTACCTTTTTTTTTTTTTTTTTTTACCCCTTCTCTCCAGTCGAGAGGCTCCATCAAAGCCTTCTGTATGCTCCAGCATAAAAACAAAACAAAACAGAAAAATGTATATATGCGTCTTTGGGGCACATAATATACTTTAAAATAGAACACTTTTTTTTCTTGTTCTTTTTATTTCCATTTATATTTCTTTTTGAGGATATAATTTTTTAAATTATATATATATATATATATATATATATATATTATTTTTTTTTTCACTTTTAGTCATTTATTTATTTATTTATTTATTTATTTATTTTGAATTTTGGTAGTTTTGGTCCTCCATACATCAGGTGTGTTGGAGGACGGAAACTTCGAAAACCTGCAGGACTCCAGCTGTCGAGGACCAGGATGAGGGAAGCCTGACGTTCATGAGCTGAGTTAAAAACTCGCAAGTAGAGTCACTCGTATTTCAAGTAAGCCCAACGGTCGTGTAAGCTGGGAATTCTTTTTTTTTTTTTTTTTTTTTCTCAAATGGTTTTAACGCACGCTCACCTGACCCCAGTCAGACAGATATGACGTGACAAGAACCGTGTTGAAAAGAGGAACAGGTTATGAAAATGAAAAAAAAGGAGGAAGCAACCAACAACAATAAGGAAGCAGTCCAAAAGAGGTCAACTTACGACATGTGTGTGGCCCCCGCTCGGCCTCTCACCGGCAGCTGCTGGAACTCGCGATTCCTCCACGACTGCGCCGCCACCACGCGAGAGTCGCGCCCATCCGGAACTGGAGGCTGTCGGTGTCGGTTAGGGAGGGGGAGGGTGTTTGCTCGCTCGAGGCGTCGTCGGCGTCCGCCTCTCCTCTCCCCGCCTTGCCTGCCTGTCAAGCGAAGCGGCCCTCCGTCCGTCCAAGTCCGCTATCTGCGCGTGCGAACAGCTGATAGGCGACCGACAACTGGGACTGGCTGGCTTCCTCTCTCTCTTCTTCCCTCCCTCCCTCGCTCGCCCCCCGTGTGACGTCACATCTGCTAGCAACAGCGCCGCCGTCGACTAGCAAGCAAACACCAGGGGGCGCTACCACATTCATGGTTCTATGGTGACTGGCACCAAGAATCGCAAGATCAAAATCTTACAGTACAGTACTTGTTTTTTTTTTTTGTGTAACTTTTTTTTCTGTTTTATTTTATTCTTTTTTTTTTATTTGTATCTGTTATTATTAATATTTTTTTTTCTTTTTGGAATATTTTCCTATTATTCTGAATATGTCTTTCTAATATTCTGAGTATTTCTTTTAAGTATTTATCTGTTATTATTATTATTATTATTATTATTATTAGTAGTAGTAGTATTATTATTATTTCCTTTTGGAATAGTTTTCTATTATTTTGAATATTTCTTTCTAATATTCACAGTACTTTTTTTCCCCCCTGTTTCCTTATTATTTCTGTTTCTTTTTTGGAATATTTTGCAATTCTTCTGAATATCGCTTTCTTATATTCTGAGTACTTTTTTTTGTGTATTTGAATATTTTCCTCTTTTTATTTTTAAATGACTGAAAGAAAATATATTAAAAACAGAAAAAAATCCATAAAAATACAAAAAATACATTCAATAAAACAAAACAAAAAGCTAAAAAAAAAAAAAAAAAAAACTAATAAACTAGATAAACTAATAAAATAAAAAAACAAGTGTTATTTTTCTAAGTGAATCCAATACTTTTCTATACCCATTGAAAGAAATGATATAAAAATGTAATTGGGCAACAAAGTGAACTATGTGGTTAGCATGTCTGCTCCACAGTCGAGAGGTTCTGGTGCAAATCATTCATGGATTTTCTTTCGGGACACTGATTGGCTTCTCCAGGGGGAAGGAAGGAAGGAAGGAAGGAAGGAAGGAAGGAAGGAAGGAAGGAAAGAAGGAAAGAAGGAAAGAAGGAAAGAAGGAAAGAAGGAAAGAAAGAAGGAAAGAAGGAAAGAAAGAAAGAAAGAAGGAAAGAAAGAAAGAAAGAAAGAAAGAAAGAAAGAAAGAAAGAAAGAAAGAAAGAAAAATCCTTTTTGAGCTTGTCAGTGAATAGCAAATGAGCAGCATTTTCCTCACGTGGTGCCGAATGCCACGCACCCCTCCTGGTGGACACATTTTGCATTGCAGCAGTAAGAAAGACCACCAGGAGAGAAGATGCTGGCAGCCGGGGGCCATTTTGAAAGATGCACATGCATATACAGATGCACATACACACACACGCACACCACAACACAGCACAATCACAAGCAGTCTTCTTATTGGCTGGCCGGCGTGACAAATAATGACACATGCAGACAGAGGAGCGAATGTGGACAAAACAAAGCAGAGCAGCTGACGTGTCTTGAGTGTGAGTAACATTTACATTTGCACTCGTTTGGGGGGCAATTCGACACTTTTTGCTGATTGTTGAACACGTGCATAGGAATTGTTCAGAACGCTTTATCGATTCAAAGCACATCCTCTATTTGCACTCATTCATTCATTTCTCCATCAAATAAATTGATTTGATCCCATTTGGGCTCCCGCCATCTCATAAAAGAGTGACTGTCAACTCTAGTAGCTACTAGGAGTGTGACGATATATCGATATCACAATAAATCGTGATACTTTATCTCCTGATACATTAATCGATACGCCTACGCAAGTATTGTGATATTTATAGTTAATAACCAGCCACTATAACGACTCCATTGTTCATGATTTATTGAGCAATGACTTGGCGGGCCACTAGGGGGAGCGCCTCATAAGAGTGGCGGGGAAATGGACGCCAGTCTTCAGGCGAACAAGACTCATCAGCACACTTTGACTTGTGGAAGACGTTTGTCGGTCCAGTTTTGCATACGTTTCTATGAAAAATGTCTATTATATCTTAAATTTTTAAACATATTTTATGTTTCCACTTTTTGAAGCACACAATTTCTGAGGAATATTAATATTGGTTTCATTGGATTTAATATGTTCACAGTGACAAATGAATGATATTGTAGGAGTGTGCAAAAAAAAAAAATTCTCAAAAGTATCACGATTCTCCTTTAGTACAATTCATAATGGATTTTTATATGTCCTAAAATGGATTTTATTACAATTATTTGATACTGTCTTGCCCTTGTTTGTGTGTCTTTATTGGGAGTTCATGTTGTACCCGATTTGGCCACTTAGGGGCAGTGTGGTTCCGCGCGTTCTGATACACAGTTAAACTGTAGCCACATTTGAGAGTAGAAGGAGAAAGTCACGAATCGGTCAAGTTATGCCAATAAAAGTTGATTTTTTTTTCATATGCCGGTGAGTCGTGTTAAGATGCTTCTTTATATACATTCCTGAAGCGTTTCTGTACGAGTAGTAGTTCTTTTGAGAGATAAAAGTGCCGCGAGTAGTGCGCTATTTAGCATTAGCCAGTCAGACTGGGAGTAGATCATGACAATTATACAGTGTAACCATTTATAAAATGAAGCAGAAATCATTGTAAATAAAAAATCATTTTGGAATCAAAAATCCATTCTGAATCGAATGGAATTGTGAGACAGTTAAAGATTCCCTCTGCTAACATTTTGGCTCCTTTTAATTGTTGTCCATTTTGACCTGTGGACAGTATTGAAGGTAGCACTTCGGAGCTTTTTCTTTCTTTTTTTTTTTCTTGTGTTCTCTAGAGAAGATGAACATTAATAATGTCATTTACTGAGGAGAGGGGGGGGGGGGGTATATCCCTACAGCCCAATTTTGCATCCAGCCCCAGCAATTAACGAGCCGTTTCAAGACTCCCTAATTGGCCGCTTAATTGACCGTTTGGAGGAAGCCCGCCGCCTTCTCCCTCACCACCCCACCCCCTCCCAAAAATCCCACCATGTACGACCATCATCATCACCGTAATCATCATCATCCTCCTCGTCCAATTTGGGGGTCCATCCAGCCCTCACCTCACCTAGCAGCCTCCCCTCCTCTATCTTGTATCTCCCTCCCCTCTCTCCATCTCCGTGTTTTATGTCTGCGTCACAACAAGTCGCTGGGAAGAGAGACAGCCAGCGAGCGGGCGAGCGAGCGAGGAGGAAGGATGAAGATGGCGTCTCTGGCGGTTTGATGTACGCCGCCGGTCGCTCACAATTCAACGGCAAAAGCCCATCGGAATCGTTGAGGTAAAAAAAAACAAAAAAAACAAAAACAAAACGCACGGCGGCGGAGGGTGCATGCTGGCATATTCTAGCTGCTCTTCCTCCTCTTCCTCTTTGACTGACACTTGCACGCTTGCACAGGCAGCCAGCGGTGATGATGATGATGATGATGATGATGCACACACAGCCTGGTTCGGCTTGACCCCCGACAGGAAGGAAGGAAGCAAGCAAATAAGGAAGGAAGGAGTTGGACTTGAGAGAAGGTAAGGCAAGTTTTGCTCGTCTCGTCTTCTTGGTCACCTTAAAAAAAAAAAAGTGGGGGGGTAGAGAGGGAGAAAAGAGGCGTTTAACCCCGCTAACGACATATCCAGCCAGGAGAAAAAGGGGAAAAAGGACTGGGGGTGAATGTAAACACCGCTTCCTCTTCCTCATCTTCCTCCCGGCCATATCCTCTCAAGTGTCGAGCGCATCAATGGGATTTTCCATTTGCCCGTTTGTGTGTTTAGGATGGGGGGAGTGAGCGAGGGGGATGACGTGCTGGCCCGTTGGAGCGACGGGCTCCTCTACCTGGGCAACGTCAAGAGGGTAAGTGCCTTTTTTTTTTTTTTGGTCGCCATCTGAACGTTGTCGATTTTGTGTCAATCAATCACCACCTGAGCGTCTCCCCCAAAAACCTCAGGTTGACGGCGTCAAGCAGTGCTGCCTGGTCCGATTCGAGGACAACTCCGAGTTCTGGGTCCTCAGGAAAGACATCCACTCCTGTAAGGGGAAAAAAAAACTCTTCAATTCCATTTTTCATTTCACTCTTTAACTCTTTTACCGTCACGTTATCCATAAAATAAGCCCCACAGTGGCAGCCGATTTTGAGCATTTGAACTCATCTTTTCAAGGCAAACCGAATATTGTGTGCTTTTACTACATATACAGAGTAGGGATGGAACAATACCGGCAATATCGTGATATTAAAACTCCCACAATATATTGTCGTCATCATGTCACGATATTAAAAGCAGCACATCTGTTCAAAAAAGAAAAAAAAAAGTCCGGCTGATTTCCCATTTGTGCAGATGTAGCACCCTCTGAAGGCTAGTTTTTTTTATTGCAGTTGAATTTTCACAAGGCATGTTTTGGCCCTTCTACGTTTCAAATCCATGCAAATGTTCAGATGAAGCGGAACGTAATATGCTTGTGAAGCGAGTCAATATGTGGAGGAACTCAATGTGTGTGCACATTAGCATGTAAGTGCCTCAATATATACATATATTTACATACTTTATGTCATATTTATAATATTTTATAATATTTTTGATTGCTGTATTGTACAAAAGCACAATATTTTTTTATTTTTTTTTAATGACTTTTTTTGTATTGCCATCCTCCACAATATCATGGTAATTATCATTATGTCATGGCCTTTATATCGTATCATGATGTTTGTATATCGTTACGTCCCTAATACAGAGTGGGTTACCACATAATAGATTGCATTCCATTTTCCGTTTCTTCATGTTGATGACGCAGCAGAAGTACCTGCACTACCTTTGTGTATACGGAGAACAAAAAAACGCACGCCGGTTATGTAGAAACACTGAAAAAGTGCATTAAGGGTTGCCGCAAGCAATTATTTTAGTAATTGATGAATATTTTGGCAATTAATTGATGAATCTGATGAAAAGATGTTTTAACGTCTTTCCCTTTTATTCGGCAAGGAACACAATTTCAAATGGACAGTGCAGATTGTTGACGATTGAGTTCCTGATTTGGTTCCGCAAAGGTGTCAGAAAAAAAAATCGGCAAAAACGTTGACGATTGTTCTCTAAAGTCAAAGCGGATGTTTGCAAATGTCTCACATGAATTTGACACAAAGACGAGCAGAACCATTTGAAGGTCTCGAAACGATTCATCGGCGATCAAAGTGGTTGCTGATTCATTTGATCGTCGATAAGTTGGCAATGAATCAATTGTTGCTCCTCTGATTTCATTTTTTTTTCTCTTGTCCAGTTGCAGCCGGCGTGGAAGAAGTTTGCTGTATCTGCGAGGCCCCGCCTCTTAAAGAGCCGCTCGTAAATTGTCTGAAATGTCGCCACGGTAAGGAGGAGCAGCTCATCACGCGCCGTCAACTTCTTCCCGCGCCCGCCGACCTTGAAGATCGGACTCGGAAAAGGAAAATAAACAAGGCGCTGTCATAAATGATCTATGTGGCCCCCACCGCCGATTCCGTCGTGACTGGAAGGGAAGCCGATGACATATTTGGGGGAAAAAAACATTAGCGGAGGAAGATACGAGGTGGCGAGTGGCAATCTTGATTGACGCGTGATTGATGGGGGGGGGGGCTTACGTAGCCAATACCCATTATGCATTGCACGACTGCTTTCAAGAAAAATGCTTGTGCGCTTCAAAGCGTACACTTCCAAATATAGGCCCACCTGAATGTTGCCGCCATATTGAATGTGGCAAAGTCTAGCCTGGGTGAAGATGAAAAGAAGAAAAAGGGGTCAAAGTTCATCATGAACTGGCAGCCCTTTTTATGGATTCCTTTTGTGTAACCTTTCTGTACGTATGTCCGTTGAGAAGAGATTACCTTTGGCAAGAAAGGCAAAAAGTGTCGTTTTCTAAAATTTGCTAAATCTCTTCATTAGGGATGTAACGATAACGGCATTATCGTGACATGGTGATATTAAAACTGCCACAATATATCGTCGTTGTTATATTAGAAGCAGCATATTTAAAAAAAAAAAAAAAAAATCAGGTTGATTTCCATTTGTGCAGTTGTAGCACCCTCTTGTGGCTTTTTTTTTTTTTAGTGCAGTTTAATTTTCACAAGGCATCATTTGACCCTTGCTGTAATGTACATCAAATATAATTTTTTTTAAATAAATATTAAGGCCAATTAAAAAAATAGAAATACTATAATTATGTAAGTTCCTTTTGGACTAAACAGAATTCATAATCATATTTTATTTATTTATGTGATTATTTCTTAATTTATTTGTTCATTTATTCATGTTGGCAAAAATTTGTAGCTTGTACACTGCAGTAGGATGATAATTTATTCTTTGGTACAAAACAAGAAAGTTGTTTATACATTTAAAAATATTAAGACCAATAAAAAAAAAAACCCCAACAACAACACTATAATTATGTACTGTACTGGTAAGTTCCTTTTAGACCAAGCAGAATTGATATTAATATTTATTTATTTATGTTGGCAAAAACTTGAGTGCACTGTGCAGTAGGATGATCATTTATTTTTTGGTACAAAACAAGAAAGTGTTTAAATGTTAAAAAAAAAAAAAATTAAGACAAATAAAATTCTTTGAAACACTACAATTATGCAAGTTCCGTTTGGAATAAAAAAAAAATATATATTAGTTATTTTAAAATTTAAAAAAAAGATGCAAATGTATAAATTTAAACAACTCAAAAATTAGTATTATTTATTTATTTTACGATTATACTGATGTAATTGTGGAGTGTAATAAATGAAATTGTAATTGAATTTCGATGAATTGCACAGCCCTATCGTCACCCTCCCCACAATATTGTGATAATTGTCGTACCGTGACCTTCATATCATGATCATATCGTCTCGTGATGTTTGGAAATCGTTACATCCCTCGTCTTCATTGGATTCAATGAAAAGACAAGCAGTCTCGTCCTTTGCCTTCAATTCCGCCAGTTTGAAGTTCAATAAGGTTTCAAAATGATAATCAAAACGGTTAATCGCTTAGTTGCGGATGACTCGATGAAATGCCGCACCCGTGATTGTTCGTACGCTTAACTGGAGCGCGACAAGCGAGTGAACGGCAACCCGACGCTGAGCATCAGAATGCAAAAGGCGGGAAACAAGATGAGATTTTGCCAACTGACAAACATGGCTGCTGTCAGCTCGTGCGTGCGTGCGTGAGCAAATAAGCTGATAAATGGACCTCCTGCGTGCTCCCCAGACACAAATGGTGTCGTAAACGGATGCGGCGCTAAAGACGGGAGACAGCCAGCCGCTGTGCTGTTATTGCCACTCAAAATGCGGCCAATGAAAAGCCTCCATCCCGCCTCTCGCCTGCAGGTTACCACGCCGAGTGCCACACGCCCACCATCGAACCCGAAGCCGACAGCGAGTCGTGGATATGTCGCCAGTGCGTCTTTGCCGTCGCAACCAAGGTTCCACACGCTCATCTCGCACGCACGACAATACAAGAAAAACACAATCATGCTTGAAGCGCTATTTGCAATATTTTGCTTTTTCTTCTATTTGGTTATTTATAGCCACTTGAAAGGGACATAACTGCTGTTCTGATGAATGGCAGCTCTTCGCCACTGCCAGCACAATTAAAAAAAAAAGAAAAAAGATCACGATTACAGTCAGCCCTCGTTATTTTGGGTACACTGCATCATATGACGGCTGCAGCTGTCGAACATTTTGTTGTTTCTGTTGAATAATCTGCTATTTGCATAAAAAAAAAAAAAAAAAAGAATACTTAGTGGCTTGGTTAAAGCTACTGAATGCAGAAAACTGAATTTCAAAAATCACTACTGCCACGTGTGGCCAAAAAACAAAATTGCACACTCCCTTATCAATGCACGCACATGATGTTGTGTCACGAACCCGAATCGTGTCTGAAAACTATCGGCCAGGAGTTCCTCATTATGAAACCGCAAAGGTCTTCATCGACTAATCCAAAAAATGTTTCAGTCAAAAATGGTCAAATAAAAAGGCTATTGTAAAGATATTTTGGGGCAAATTGTTACAAAGCGCAGCTTTGCAGAACAATTATGAATACAAAAAACAAAAAAACAAACAAAAAAACCCCCACATTTTTCAATGAATGACCAACTGCTTTTTGTTTTTTGATCAACATTTGTCTTACTTCAATTTAAACTGTGCTTATTTAGGCTTAAGTCAGGGGTGTCCAAACTTTTTCATTTGAGGGGCACATACAGAAAATCAGAAGGACGCAAGGGCCACATAATGTTATGAAGAGACATTGTGTTTAGTCCTAAAAATTGTACAAATAATTTATTTGTGCTTTTGCATATTTAAAAAAATGCTACAGTTGTTTTTTTTGTAGACACTTGTACCCCTTATATCATAAGGACTGTGTCTAATTTCAAACGTCTGACTACTGTGGTAAATTATTATAAACTTTGTACATTATTTGTGCTATTTTAAACTCAACCAAGTCATAAAATTTCATTTCATTTCATTTAATAAATAGTGGATGTGTTGGTTCTGTATATTTTGATCTATTTATAATTCTTATAGCTCTCTAAAATGCTCAATTTATATTCAACTAAAAATGGACTAAATAAAAGCAGGATGAGATTTTGACTAACTATGATAAAAACAAACAAGCATGATTAAAACTGGACTAAAAGTGAGATGGAATTTTCAAAATGGCTAGATAAAATGAACACCACTGAATTTTTTTTGTGTGCGTTCCAGAGGGGCGGAGCCATCAAGCGCGGCCGCTTCGCCCGCCTCATGCACTTGATGAAGCTGCGTCTGCCCTATCAGCTGACGTCTTTGGATTGGGACGCGCAGCATCTGTCCAATCAGCAGCAGTGTTACTGCTACTGCGCCGGACCCGGAGAGTAAGTTGGGAAAAAAAAATTGAAAATGATCACATCGGGGGAAAAAGTGAATGAATGAACGTTTGTCGTCTTTGGCGCCGTGTGTAGGTGGAACCTGAAGATGCTTCAGTGCGGAAGCTGTGGCCAGTGGTTCCACGAGGCCTGCACGCAGTGCTTAACCAAGCCGCTACTCTACGGGGACAGGCAAGTGTCTGAATGAGGATGGATTTTCAACATCCCCCCTCCCCCCATAAACCAGATAATAAAGAAATCCACTGATAATTATCGCCAATTATCAACCAATTCTTCGTCACACAGATAAACCAGACAAAGAAATCCGCTGAAAATTATCAGCAATTATCGATCAGTTTGACATCATAGAGATAAGCCAGATAATAAAGAAATCCGCCGATAATTATCAACCAATTTGACGTCATACAAATAAACTAGATAATAAAGAAATCCGCTGATAATTATCAGCAATTATCGATCAATTTGACGTCATACAGATAAACCAGATAATAAATAAATTCGCCGATAATTATCAACCAATTTGATTTCATACAGATAAACGAGATGATAAAGAAATCCGCCAATTAATAATCGACATGTGGTTGTGGCTCATTTTTCATCAAATTCAGATTCATGGTGCTTGACACAATATTTCAATGTATTTGGACTAGGACTCAAAAGTGTTTTATTTTTATTATTAATTCAATCTCTGGTGTAATAACTTTATTTATTGATTGATTGAATTATTTTTTATTTTATTATCTGTTCTTATTGCTGCTGGAAATGTCAATTTTCCCAGAGGGAGCCATCCCAAAGGGAACAATAAAGTCTAAGTCTAAGTATTTGTATTCATGTTAATTTTGCAAACAAATATCAGCTTACTTATCGGTTAAAATAGACATTCGCATTTTCTAAATGATTGGTTTATTGGTATTGGTTGAAACTAGCATTATCGTGCATCCCGAGTGAATATCGTTTATCGGCCTCCTTGACGCTATAACCGCTTTAACCGCTATCGGTTTTTGGCCCTGAAGAAAACACAATTGATCTATCGCTATACCTCACAGAATCTATTATCCACTGACACCCAAACTACGGCAGGGGAGAAGACGGCTAAAATGATCCTAAAAGGTTTCCTTCCTCCCCTTTTTGCCAACCACGAGAAGGTATGACGTCGCGTTAGCAAGCAGCACTGCAACGATGATCACTGAGGGAAGAAGAAAAAAAAAAAAAAAAAAAAAAGAGCGAGTGCAACTCTGGTGTCAAAAAAAAAAAAAAAAAAAAAAGGTAGCCAGCCGTGAAGTTATGATTGTCATTAGCCATCTGGGCTTAAGCAGCCGCCTCAACGCCACGTTATTATCAGACGAGTTATGGAGGTGGGGGTTGGGGGGGGGGGGGGGTACTTTTTGATTGACAGCCGGCGAGAGAGACGGCGTTTTGCTACACAACGTGTGCCGGGCGAAAAGGCAGAATCGTAAACGTGCTCACGTTTTATGTTTCATTTGCATGACCTTCAGACGATTGAAGGACTGACGCAACACAATGTTGTTGCCATGTCAACCACATTCAGGGTCACCCGCTTGATGGTAGAAAGAGAAGACAAACAGCGGAATGATGATGACCGTGCACACATACATTATATATATATATATATATATATATATATATATATATATATATATATATATATATATATATATATATATATATATACATTATAATATATATACACATTATAATATATATATATATATATATATATATATATATATACACACATTATAATATATATATATATATATATATATATATATATATACACACATTATAATATATATATATATATATATATATATATATATATACACACATTATAATATATATATATATATATATATATATATATATATATATATATATATATATATATATATATATATATATATATATATATATATATATATATATATAGTTTTATATATATATTCCCCCCCTTCATCTGGCCACTAATTAGCTTTTGTCTTAAATGTAAGTGCGCCAAAACATGTCTAATTAAAATGAAACTGCACTTAGTGAACTCACCACTAGAGGGTGCTGGAACTGCACAAATGGAAAACAAGTTGTCCTTTTTTTTTTAACAGATGTGCTAGTTTTAATATTGTAACATGACAACAAGGTTATGTTAATTCACTAAAACTAATAAAAACTCACTAAAAAAAATACAATTCAAAAATAATTTCGTAAGCAAAATAAAATAAAAATACTTAAAAAAAACAAAAAACTAAATGAACTAAAACTACATTTTATGTTTACAAAGCTAACTAAAACTAACTATAATGACAGCAAAAATGTCCTTCGTTTTTGTCTCTGGTAATTAATTGAATGCATGAGCCTTTGGGGATGATTTGAAATGTGATTTTCAGTCGATTTCTTTTGATATTAACCAGAAAAGGGACGTTTGAAAATGTGTCACACACAAGTGACATCATCAAGTAGTAGCCAATAGAAAAGCACCAAAAGATGACATCGTGCCCATACTGTTTTTTTTTGTTTTTTTTAAATATTGTGCACGTCATACACTTAAAAAAAACTAATACTGAAACTAACTAAAACAAAGCATTTATTAAAGAACTAAAACTAATAAAAAGTAACAGAAGCACCCTGAAATTTAATTAAGACGAATTCCATTTAAAAAACAATACTCAAAATGAAACCAAAACTAACAGAAATGGAAAAATTCCAAAACTATAATAACCCTGCGTGACGGCGATGACGATATTTTAATCATGCGATATTGCCGACATGAGCATTTAGCTAGCATGTTCCCTGCTTGAGCTCATTTCGATGTTTTTTTGTCAATTTTTTAACGGGTTTCCTGTTTGTACTTTGTTGTTGTTGTCAAGCTTAACTGAGTGTTTGTTTTCCTTTTGCATGTGTTTCAGGTTTTATCAGTTCCAGTGTTCGGTGTGTAATAAAGGAGCAGAAACCGTCAAAAGACTTCCCATGACCTGGTGATGAACATTTGCCGACTCGATTGTCCGCCCGAGTGGCTCATCTCGTTCGTTTGTTTGTTTGCAATCTAGGGTGGACTTGGCCCACCTGGTTCTCTACCACCTGTCGCTGTGCTGCAAGCGCAAGTACTTTGATTTCGACCACGAGATCTTGTCCTTCACCAACGAGAACTGGGACTCGTTGCTCCTGGGCGCGGTACTGTGAAGCCTCCGCTTTAATTTAAAAGCATCACGATGATGAAATCGTGCGAAATGCTGCCGGCAGGTTTTGTTTTTTTTTGGCAATGGAAACTTAAAGCCCATTAACTGTCATTAAAGTCAAATTCCAAGCATTAGAAAAGTGCAAACTTGACGTCGGCTTAAAAAGGAGAAAACTGAGCCATTAGGAGACGACTACCTGACGTATTTATTCAAAGAGAAAAGGTACGGTTTTACACCTTTTTGGGACGACAGTCAGTTTGTGTTTACAAACAACGTAAGCACACAACTGTGACTGCTTCCTAAAAGTGGGACACATTCCTACAAAAGTAATTGGGACATTACAACATAGAAACATTACCAACAGGGACCTGAACACTAACAAGAAAAACCTTTAAGAAACTGCGGTATTTTTATTCCCACCCCTAATCAGGACCTTAAAAACAAGATTTGTTTATTATATTTATTATTTTTTATTATTATCAATTATTATTTTTTATTATTATTTATTTAATTTTTATTTATTTTATGTTCATTTATTTCATTATTATTATCATTATCATTATCATTATCATTATTATTATTATTATTATTGTCATCATCATCATCATTATTATTATTATAGGATTAGTTTTATCGTATTTTATCGTTGATTTATGACCTGACCAATATATTGATAATTACGGCATTGTGAGATAATCATTATCGTGAGCCTTGTCTTGCCTATTGTGTCGTATCATTTCGTGAGGTACCCACAGGTTCCCATCAGGACCTTAAAACCAAGATTTATTTATTACTATTATTATAATTAATTATTTTTTAGCATTATTTATTTATTGATTATTTTATTTTTATTTATTTTATGTTTCTTCTTCTTATTATTATTATTATAGGATTAGTTTTAGCGTAGATTATGCTGGATTAATGACCTCACCAATATATGGATAATGGCGGCATTGTGAGATAATCATTATCGTGAGCCTTGTATCGCCTATTGTGTCGTATTGTATCGTATTGTGAGGTACCCAGAGGTTCCCACCCCGAGTGAGGACCTTAAATCCAAGATGCGCACCAAATGATGTTGGGGAAAATGTTGGCCTTCAAACAAGTGCTACTTTATAACAATACGACACAGCATCCAACAATCATCTCAGACATACTTGCATGTTGTCCCTGCGCATTGCTTTTTTGGCCACATTCTCTGCCTCTTCTTTTTGCTCTTAATTCTGCTGCATGTCCCCGCAGAAGAGCTCAGTGCTGCCCCCCCGGCATGTTGTGGCACAACGCTGTACTACTACGCTGAAGAGTTGCACAAATTTAGCGATTTTTGGAGGTTGCTACTGTACAGTAAATATTTGCAACTTGTAAAGACAACAAGACTGGTTTTTGGAAGTATTTGATTTTTTCTTTGAGCGTTTTTGCCTTTTGCTTTCGCAGCTCTCCGACACGCCGAGGCAAGAGCGATGTCACAACCTCCTCAACGCACTCAACTCGCAAAAGGATCGGTGAGACGACACCAAAAAAACTCTCACTGACAACTGCCTATCATTTTAGAATAAAATGATCATGGGGGGGAATTAAAATTAACCAAGGGCTTAGTGAAGGAATCGTGCTAAGTTAATTCATCTTGTTGAACGTGCCCTCAATCGGTCCAGCCAATGCATGCTAATCCCTTTATTTTGGCAGCTTAAATTAACAATTTTCAGCAGTGAAAAGTTAATATTTTTATCCAGAATTGATAACTTCATTATTTTTCATGTGCAATTAATACCTTTAAAAAAAGCAATTTTTTTACTTGCTGTCGACTGATGACGACATCACCTGTGCTGAGGCAGTAGGTAACAGCCAATCATGGCTCACCTATTTTCTGGGTTTGGTCAGTAAATGAGCCATGATTGGTCTGCACAGGTGATGTCATCATCAGTCGACAAAAAGTAGAAAAACATTAAACCGCATTAATTATATATATATATATATATTTATATAATTTTTAAAATAAAATAAACAAGTGGTTTTCTTTTATTTAATTATTTTTATTTATTTATTTTGTTATTGTATTTTTTTTTTAAATAACGAAACAAAGCAAAAAAAACCAAAACAAAACGTGTTATTCTTGGCACAGGTTCGTCTCGGGGAAAGAAATCAAGAAGAAGAAGTGTCTTTTCGGGCTCCAGGTTCGAGCCCCGCCCCCGCTGTCGTCTGATTCGTCGCCCCTCATCACAGATCCACCCATCAACATCTCCCACAGCAGAAGGTCAGTGGCCTCTTATTTGCTTTCCTCACTAAACAAACAGCGAGTTTTCCGCTCCTGCTCATTTTTGTCCACTGGAGGGCGCACTGCCAACCACCTACAAGACATTTGAGCAGCATTTGACTGACATCCGACATACGGGTATCGACCACCATCGAGAGTACCGATACCTGAAAATAAGGCTGGATTTGACACTGATACCTGGTATAGGTGCTCAGTGCTAACCCTTCTATATATTTTTTTTTTTTTTTTTTATGCACTGCCGCAACTTGGATGTCGTTTGATCCGACATCTTGAGCAAGATTATTTTGGTGAACTAAAACAACAAAACACTAAAACTATTTAGTTAATGAAATAAAATAAAATAATGAAAATGCTTTTTGAAAAACAAAAATGCAAACTACATTTTATGTTTACAAAACTAAACTATAGTGACAGCAAAAATGTCCTTTGTTTTAGTCTTTGGTAATTAATTTAATGCATGAGCCTTTGAGGATGATTTGAAATGTGAATTGAAGTGCATTTATTTTGATACGAACCAAAAAAAGGCCATTTGCAAGTGTGTCACACAGAAGTGACGTTATCTCGCAGCAGCCAATAGAAAAGCACCTTCACATGACGTCACTTCCATGCTGGTTTTGAAACAATGCGCACAAGTAATACACATTTCTTTTGAAAGAAAAAAAAAACTAAAACTAATTCTGAAACTAATCTAAGCTAAAACTAAGCTTATTAAATAACTGAAACAAATAGAAACTAACAAAACCACATTGAAAACTAATTAAAAGTAACTCAATTTAAAAAACAAAACTCAAAACTAAATCAAAACTAACTCAAATGAAAAATTCCAAAAACTATAATAACCTTGGTGATGAATCATATTAGTCGCAGTCCATTCTTGAAATTGCATAATTTTTTTTCTAGTGAATTTTCAACTTGCTCAAATCATTTTCGTTAAGATTTTTAATTGATGAATAATATATGTTTTCTAAATGGAATCGTTTGCGCCCCCACCACAAAAAAAGGGACATTTTTTTGGTGCTTTTCTATTGGCTGCTGCTAGATGACATCACTTCTGTGTGACACACTTTGAAACGTTCTTACTCTGGTGGTTAATATCAAAATAAATCAATGTAAAATGACAATTTAAATCCACCCCAAAAGCTCATGCATTCAATTAATTACCAGACTAAAACAAAGGACATTTTTGCTATCATTAGTTTTGTAAACATCAAATGTAGTTTCAGTTAGTTTTAGTTTAAAAAAAAAAAAAAAAGAATTTTTATTATTTTATTTCCTTAATGGAATTGTTTTTTTTTAATTTTAGTTAGTTTTTTCGACATGTTTTTTTTTTTTTCTTCATGTGGCTAACCGGTTAAGTGGTCACCAAATCAATATAATCAAATCCAAAAATCGTGATTTCAGGAGTGACAAATTTCATTGGTAACATTGCAAAAACGTCGATTCCGGCGTTAAATGAAAGGCCGAGCGAGAAGAAATTGTCAATCCATTTTCCATCTTCACGCTTGGGTGATTGATAAACAAAATCAGGGGATGTCATTCTTCTTTCTTCCCGCCGCCCCCGAGGCCGCATCTCATTAGCATAGTAATGAACGCGCGTGTTGATGTTTTTCCATTTTGGTGGTGCGTTTTGCGTTTCAGCCCGCTGTCGCCGCCGTGTCAGAGGAGGCCGTCCGGGGGCGAGTCGCGGAAATCAAAGCGGCGCATCATGGAGACGCAGGTCAGTCTGTCTGTCCAAATAAAACGTCAATCGGGCCAACGTCCATCGCTCGTTTGGCAGCCTCGGCCGTGCGTGGCTGACGCTCGATGCGTGGCGTTCAAAAGATTCACCCAACAAACGTCAAATACATCACACTCACCACCAAGGTTCTTTTAGTGAACTCTAATTAAACAATCATCAAGCAATAAAAATCTCAAATACTTTTCCCTTTTTTTTTTTTTAACACTGTGTCATATGTTAATTTCGTCCACGAAAACTAAGCGAAAATTTCGTCAACACCAAGGTTATTATAGAAAACTAAAACTAACGAAAAACTAAAACTAAAATTTAAAAAAAATTCATTAACGAAATAAAGTAAAAAAGAAAATGTTTTTTTAAATCTAAAACTAACTACATTCATTAACACATTTGGTTCCCAAAATGTATAAATATGTTCTATTTTAAATGTATTAAGTTTCCCAAAGACGTATTTAAACGTAAAGAGAAGTGTTTGATGCAGCCTCTCAACTGCAGAGAACGGGTGAAAAAAAATTGTAGTAGTTACAAAACTGGCCAGCAGGTGGCAGCAGAGTATAAGAGATCAACCAGCGCCATGTTGCAACAAGCTCTTTTTCCCACTGTTTTAAACAGATTTGTGAATAATGATTAAACTTCGGTATATTCTAATGCTAATTGCTGCAAAATGTAAACAGATGGAAAAATATGCTTTTCTTGATGAAAAAAAAAAAGACTAATCTTTCTTTTGGTAGGTTCCATGTTTGGATAGCAATTAACAATAGAACACAATATTCTGTGGGCCATGCAGTCCAAATCCAGTAAAACAGCCGGAATTGCTTCAGTGAAAATGGCCGCCAGTCAATGAGCTAAGTGGAATCCAAGCGTTTACTGCCATTGACGATTATATTTGTTTTTTTAACAGGTCGGCGTGGTAGAAGTTTAGCTTAGCAGACGTCCCGACTCCCGTGTTAGCTTGAACTTCAACGTGCTAAATAATGTTGTTTTCTGGGTTTTCATATTTGAAAATAAAAATGCTCTTTCTAATATTGTATGATTTTCACGTGTAGGCATAGAAGGCGTTAACTTGAACGCAAATGACGACGACGTGACGTGATTTTTGGTTTGATTGTCTGGTGTGTCCAGACTTGCGCGCCGCTGCCGCCGCCGGTTTCGTCCAACCCCATCGAGCTGCTGCCTTGTTGCCACGGCTACGTGGGCGGGGACGGGCTGTACGCCCCCGCAAAGTCCGAGGAGGAACTTCACCTGAGGTGACGCACGCTCACTGGTTCATCATTTTACCGCTTTCTGACTGAAAACATTACACAAGCATTTTTCCCACAGGCAAGTTTGGGAACGATTTCTTGTGAGTCAAAGTCGGGTCTCAAGTAGTGCAAGAGCTGATTGAAATTGGGCCGATAAGCAAAAAATGATCGTTGATCAAGTCTTAAACATGCGACATCTATCGATCTATGAATTCCAAACACAATGCTGTTGTGCTCATAAGTTTACAACTGTGACTTTCATAAGTATACCAAAAAACAATATGACACTTAAATAAAAACATTAAATTAAGTGCACATCAGCGGACCCAACGCTGTCAATTATTAAGTATGAATCTCACTTGCTAACCGAAAAGCCGAAAAGTATTAACTTATGCTTGACTCATGAAACAATTTTCAGCAGTGAAAGTTCATATTTTGTCCAGAATGAATTTGATAACTTCATCATTTTTCATGTACAATTAATACCTTTAAAAAGTAATTTTTCTACTTGCTGTTGACTGTAGATGACATCACCTGTGCTGAGGAAGTAGGTAACAGCCAATCATGGCACAGGTGATGTCATCATCAGTCTACACTTACGTCAAGTTATGTCCAAAATTTATGAGTCGGGAGTCGGGAGTCGGGACCCCCCGACTTCGCAAGTGCAATTTCCGAGTTCAAGGGGGCATTCCCGTACACACTTTCTGGTTCGAACTCAGAAAAGTCCCACTTCCCACCATCCTCGACTGCAGCATTAGGATCCAATCAACATAAATGCACGTATCGTAGTTCTTCAGCCATTTTTGTAGTCTTTGAAGAGCACATGTTAAGACGTCAGTTTGACTTTGATATTGATAACTATCTTAAAGCAAAAGTGAAACTTTCCAGAGTAGTTTTTCTGGTTGTGAGCTTTCCTAATTGGATTTTGCGTGCTTTCCCTTGCAGTTCTCCACCGAAGCGGATGTATGCGTTCTACCACACGGCGCTTTCCAGAGGTCTCCATCACTGTAACAGGTTTTTTGATCTTCTACCATTTTGATTTGTTTGATGTCAAGGGGCAACAATTCAGTTAGTTTTGGAATTTTTCATTTTAGTTACCGGTAGTTTTGATTTTGTTTTGAGTATTTATTTATGTATTTATTTATTTATTTATTTATTTATTTTAATTTGGTTAGTTTTAATTAGTTTCTTGGTGGTTCTATTTTTTTTTTTATTTTTTTTTTTAGTTATTTAATAAATGCTTTGTTTTATTTATTTATTTATTTTTAAATGTGTATTACTTGTGTGCAATATTTAAAAAAACACCACTTCTGTGTGACACATTTCAAACGTCCTTATTCCGGTTAATATCAAAATAAATCTACTTAAAATCACATTTAAAATCATCCCCAATGGCTCATGCATTCAATTAATTACCAAAGACTAAAACGAAGGCCATTTTTTTCTGTAATTATAGTTAGTTTTAGTTAGTTTTAGTTAGTTTTATTTTTTTTTTAAACATAAAGTGTAGTTTCAGTTTTAATTTTTTTTAAAAAGCATTTTCCGTTATTTTATTTCGTTAACGGAATTGTTTTACGAGTTTTAGTTTATTAGTTTTAGTTAACGAAGTTGTTCACAACTGATGCGCAAAATTTTTGTAGTTATTATTAGGGATGTGAATTGCCTAGTACCTGACGATTCGATTCGTATCACGATTCACAGGTCACGATTCGATTCGATACCGATTAATCCCGATACGAATTTATAAGTCGATTGTTGCGATTTTTTTCATTCAAATTTAGAAAATACTAATCAGTAAGCTTGTAGAGTGTAAGATTTATATGAAAATGTATTATTTATTTATCTGAAATTTCAGTCTTATAGAGGTTGTAATCTGTTTCATGTTTGAACAGCATTAAAATAAAATATTAAGGCTTAATGTTCCGTTCATATAACATTCTTCCATGCTCAAGGTGTGAATCCTTAAAAAAAAAAAAAAAAAAAAAAAAATCGATTCTGCCGATTATTGAATCGATTCGAGAATCGCGCGATGTAGGATCGCGATATATCGCCGAATCGATTTTTTTTAACACCCCTAGTTATTATTATTATTATTTAATTATATTTATTATTTTTTGTTTTTATTTATTTTTTATTGTTATCAATTTTTTCAAATTGCATTAAATTCATTGCCAAAGACTAAAATGGACATTTTGCTGTAATTATAGTTTTATAAACATAAAATGTAGTTTCAGTTAGTTTTCGTTTATTTAAAAAACATTTTTGTTTTTATTTTATTTCGTTAATGAAATTGTTTTTTTTATTTGAGTTTTTTTCATTAGTTTTGGTTAACTCAATTGTTCACAACTGATAAATAAATAAATGCACAACTATTTTGGCCATCAGTTAATCGTTTGGAGAACTTGTTGAAATTGTTCAAATCTTGGCAATTTCCACCCAAAAAAATAATAAATAAATTCATTTTTGACATGAATAGCCGTCAATGGCAGTGATTGAGTCGTTGCGAGGGATGTCTCTAAAATGATCAACCCATCATGAAGAAAATAGTTGTGGATGAATGGTTGTACCTTTTCCTGCTTTGACTCCTCCCCCTAGCATGAACGACAGCTGCCGAGTAGCCCCGCCCTGCTTCCCGTACCCGCTTAACTCGGGCGAGCACCTCCTCCGCCCGCCGGGACACAAGCAAGCGGAAGCCATCCTACTGCGCGACTTGCCGCCGTACGCGCAGGCGGCGGACGCGCTCGCCAGCGGCGTGGGCGTGGCTGGAGGAGACGGCGCCGAAGACGGGCCGCTCCCCCGGAGCTGGGGCGGCGGCGAGGCGGTGAGAATCCTGGCCAGGCGGGTCACGCCGGACGGGAAGGTGCAGTACCTGGTGGAGTGGGACAACGTGGGCTTGTACTGAACTCCAGGATGCGCTCGTGACGTCCAAATGTTCCTCGGCCATTCGAACGGTTGCCTTTTGGGGCTCCGCCCCCAGCCGACAGGCAAGCGGGGAGCTTCGCTTTCAAGCTTTACAAACGGTTACAAGTACGTCAAAAAGCTGATTTCTCCTTTCTTGGACAAGCGCTGCCTTGAGATACGAGTTCAATTCCCTCCGTGACTAGTCTACGCAAACATTCATATCTCAAAGCGTCTTTTCTCAGTGAAATGAATGGAAAAGACTTTAATCTGTCCCAGCCAACCCCAAAAATCCAGGGTAATACAGACATGATGATGAAAAATTAGGAGTGTGACATTGGCCGCTCAGTGAGATGCGGGCTTAAGTGGGTCACTCGTATCTCAAGGCACCGCTGGCCGGGTGAGAACCAGTCTGACTGTCACAAAGTTTTTGGGACACTAAAACCAGTTTCAACGACTGGAACTAATCTTGAAGGTGGCATTGGCCACACGGCCATCTTACCCGCTTTCCCCGGCAATGACAGAAGCCCGCTTTGTCGGAACGGAACACGCCCGGCAAGTTACGGTAAATAGTCTCTCCAATTTTAAAGTGGAACCATTGTATTGAGTGGATTGGATAGCGATTGCAATGACTTTCTTGTCATTCGGCATCTATCTTGTATGAATGAACTTGACAAGTGATGGAAAATGTGGCCTTTCCTTTCCTTCAAATGATAAATCTCCTTCCATGCGGATCTCCGAGCTAAAAGTGGAACCATTCCATTCCAAATAAACAAAACTTGACATTCCAAATCAACAACAAATATTTCTGTTGGCAGGAAGTGACTTCACACTTTTTTTTTTTTGGCTCGAGCACGACGACCAAACTCAAACAAAAAACAAACAAACAACGGCCACGTGTATTTGTGTCGTCCCAATGCAGGCGACTGCCTCCCTCAAGTGACTTTGTAGCTTTGTATTGGGGACGGAGAAAGAATGTATTATGTTTTCTAACGGTATGTTTGTTTGTACCTGTCAAGTGCTCGTTTTAGGTTTGATTGTTTCAAAAGGAGGGAGGGAAGGAGGGAATAAAGACGCACATCTTCTGGAACTGCTTTCTTATGGGATCCTTCCATTTTTTTTGTTTTTACTTGTAAAATCCAGGAACAGTTGGTGCACTTTTAAAGAAGTTATCTTTCTATAAACACTCTCAATACATGCAACTTGCAAGAATAATAATACATGTTTTCATAACAGGCCTGTTGTTCTTCATTCATGTGTAACTAGCGATCAGGACTGGAATGACCAGTGTGCATAAAAAAACAAACAAATAACGCGTCCAACAAGGTTTCTGTGTCTTTGTACACTTGTAAAATATACAAAATTGCACGATTAGTTATTAATGACAAAGGACAACTGAATACTGTACTGAGCTGAAATGACAGTCTTGATTTGAGCCGAAAATCGTGGCTTATTTCATTTTTTTTTTAAGTGGGAAATGTGCTGTTGCTACTTTTGACCACTAAGTGGCGACCACACTTCAATTTTTCAACCAAAGCGCGATGCAGCATACGTGTCCCTCGGAGGAACAAAAAAAACGTGGAATCATGACTGTTCAAAACAACACATAAAAGCTGTTAAAAGTGTCTTAAAAAATACACTATTTATAAAAATGACAATTGCAAATCAAAGCCGTTTTAAGTAGACGTTTTGTGGCAGTCCTACCTGTTGAAGCTGCAGTCTCCCACGTCCGGAGAGGGCAACACGACTCAAAGAAAAAGACGCCATTTTGGCTCTTCAGTTACTTCCGCCGGATCCACTTCCGGTTTCCAGTCAGTCGGCCAAACGGAGCAAAAAAAAGAGATGACTTCCGTCTTTTTAAAGAGTAGAAAGCAAGAAAGCCCTGTAGAAAGCAAAGTTCCTTTTTTAACTTGTTTGCCAGCTGCCAGAAAAGTAGAAGAGGAAGAAGAACATTAATGTACCTTTTAGTTTGGCTCCTAACATGAAAAAATTTGCTAGCTCGGCAGACCAAATGAGAAGGCGCTCATTTAATTAGCTCCTTTCAACAAGCGAGAAAGTAGCCTCTTCCACTTCAGGTTAGCTTTTTTTTTAACTGCTGGTAAAAGTTACCAATTAAACACCAACTGTGTTAGTTGGATACTGTTAAAGCGGCATAATGTGAAACTTGTTTATGTTTTGTTGGTTATATTTAGTGTCAGAAAACTCGAAGGTTAAAATCCTTGCGCCTGCAGTTGGCTTGCTTGGCTGCCCTTGGTTTCTGACAGGACACGCCCCACTGCCCGCTGCTATGATTGGCTACTGCACTCAGGTAGGACACGCCTTACTGTTTTTTTTTTTTTTTTTTTTTTTTTTTTTTTTTTTTTTGCACAGTATATTTTCATTTATTTTATTGGTACATCATTGTTATGAAACTGAACTATTGCATGTTTTTGCTGTGTATTACTATTAGGGATGTAACTATAAGAGCAATATCGTGATATTGCGATATTAAAACTGCCACAATATATCGTCGTATATATATATATATATATATATATATATATATATATATATATATATATATGTATTGACAATATTTTTATATTTTTCATTGCTATAATGTACAAAAGCACAATATTGTGTGTGTTTTTTGTTGTTGTTGTATGAGCTCATTTTTTTTGACAATGCTCTGACCTTCTTTTGTATCGCCAGCCACCCCACAATATCGTGATAATGGTCGTATCGTGAGCTTCATATCGTGAAAATATCGTATCGTGATGTTTGGATATCGTTACATCCCTAATTACTATACTGCTCTTCTATAATACTGTAAAAAAATGGGCATGTGTTTAACAAGATTGAAGATAAAAATAATAATAATAATACAAATATACCATAATTCAAACATGTCACATTTTCCCGTGTGACGTCATTGTGAAGAGTTTGGATCCGTCTTTGTCACGGTGACGTCATCACTTGTGCGTTGGCAGCACTTCCTGCTTGGGATGTGGCATCCAATCACATCGCAGTGGGGGCGTGTCGTGCCTGCAACTCCAGTGGGTTTCATAATAACGACAGTTGGCTCTCTCTCTCTTTCGCTCGCTCTCACCCACTCGTGCCCTCCTCCTCCTTCTCTCTCTCTCTCTTTCTCTCGCTCTCTCTCATGCACACACATACACACACAAGTGTGCGCGTGCACACACACACACACACGCATTCACTCACGCACACATTTAGTGCATTGTGTGTGTGTGTGTTTTTTTTTAATGCACCGGGAGGGAGCCACGCGCGCTTTCGGAAAGCGGCGGCGGATTATTCTTCTTCTCATGATGCTTTTTAGGATGCCGATGGTGATCACGGCGGACTGTTGGCATCTTCATCATCATCATCATCATCATCCTCCTCATCATCGGCTCCCATAGGAAGGAGTACGCCGCCTGTCTTTTCTTTTTATATTCATTTCATTTTTTTTTTTTTTTTTCTAGTAGAGTGTTTGCTTCCTGGAACGCCGAGACCTGCTGCAAACCTCCGTTCAATGCCGTTGGAACATGTCCTATGTTCCCATCCAAGGTACGTTCGCTCGCTATCTCTCATCCCTTCTTGAGACGCAGCTTCATGTTGTCATCTTCTGCACCTCATCCCCGGATTTCACCCCCGTTCGTTCTTTCGCTCGCTCCTCCGCTCGCCCGGGCCGACGTGACATCCGTATGCGTTTCGAACCGCACCAGCGTAGCCGACAGGTGCGTGCGTCCGCGCACACGCGCACGCGAACGCAGCGTGGGTCCATGCGGCATTTGTAGCGATGATGCGTTTGAGTCAAGTGTGCGGGATTGCTGCGGGATGACATTCCGTCGTCTTCCTGGAATCGCAAAGTCGCGACTCCTACTCAACAGTCGTCAACACCCCCTGCTGCTAATTCAGCTGTAAGGGAATTTACAGAGTGACTTCGGTATCAGATGGTATACAATTTAGTTATAGCGATCAGCAGATGTTGAAGTTTCAAGTGAGAGACGCCGATGTTAAACTGTCAAATTGTGGCCCGAGCACGCGTACTCGGGATCGAAGTCCAAGTAGTTGAAGAAGTAGCCAACTGATTCATCTCCTACTTAACAAGTAAACGGATACAAACTTTGAATTGTACTTGAAAAGTCCAATTGAATGTTTGCTGGGGATGTAACAATCAGCGTGATATCGTGATGCTAAAATTGCCACAAGATATCGTCGTCGTCATGTTCACAATGTTGAAAAGCAACACATCTGTTAAAAAAAAGTCAGGTTGATTTCCATTTGTGCAGTTGTAGCACCCTCTGGTGGCTAGTTTTTTTTGGTGCAGTTTAATTTTCATTAGGGATATTTTGGCCCTTCTATGTTTAAAATCTACACTAATTGTCAAGATAAAGCTGAACGTAATATTCCTGTGATCCGAGTCAATAGGTGGAGGAACTCAATGTAACAAGTAAGCGCCTCAAAATGAAGTGTTATTAGAGGTTGCAGGTGGTTTATATTCTTGGCTGTTATGTACAAAAGCACAATATTGTGCTTTTGTTTTGATATAAGCTCTTTTTTTTCTTTTTTTTTACAATATTGTGAGTTTTTAAAATATCGCCAACCTAACCACGATATCGTGATAAATATACCGTGAGCTTCATATCGTGATAATATCGTATCATGATGTTTAGATATCGTTCCATCCCTAATGTTTACCGTCTACATAACAAAAAATGCTAAGCAATGCATCGATGAATCCGCAACTCTAATTGATAACTGATTAACTCATTCACTCACTGCCAGTTTCACAGAAGCAATCCCGTTCGCTCCCGGCTGTTTTTTTCCCGACTGGATTTTGACTGATTTTGCAAGGCCCACAGAATATTGGGTTCTATTGCTATTAAAACATGAAACCTACCAAAAGAAAGATTAAAGTCTCTTCTTTCATCAGGAAAAAAAGTATATTTCTATCTGTTTCCATTTTGCAGAAATTAGCATTAGAATATAGCTACGTTTCATCATTATTCACAAATCTGTTTAGAATTGTGAGTAATTGAGCTTTTTTCAACATGGCCCTGGTCTCTTATACTCTGATGCCACCTGCTGGCCGTTTTTGTAATAACTACCATTTCTTCAACCCTTCTTTGCAGTTGAGAGGCTACATCAAAGCCTTCTGTATGCTCTAGCATTAAAACAAAAAAACAAAAACAAAAAAACCCCATAAAAGAACGTATACAAACGTCTTTGGGAAACTTAAACGGATTTATATGTTTTTGGGAGCAAATGAGTTCATTGTTAAGAAACTGTCAATCTTCTGACATGAAATATTCTCAGATTTCTGCTTGTCGGCCTCCATGAAAGCAGACTGATTATCTTTCACAAAAACGTGCAAATATCTGCTTTTACTTTGAAAAACCATGAAGAATATTTTTGCCCATTTTTGGATCAAATCTGGAAAATAGCTTCTGATCCAATTATTGGATTTATTGATGGCGTAATTCATTCTCAAAACATTTGCTCGCATGTGATTTGTTCATGATGGAGTGTTGTTCTTATTCCTCTTCCTGCATTTTCTTATTCTTCTTTCTTCTTCTTCTTCTTCTTCTTCTTCTACTTCATCATCATCATCATCATCATCATCATCATCAACATCATCATCATCATCATCATTTGGAGTCTCTCCTGGAATTTGACGGCCTGAGTTGGCTGAGCAAGGCAGCAAAGCAAAGTTTTAAGTTGATGTGGGTGGCGTGAGGATGATGGTGATGAGGATGATGATGATGATGATGGTGATGAGGATGAGTACTGTAAGTAATACGGAATCAGCCGATATGTGATCAGTCACTCAGGCTGGAGGTGGCCGCCTCTGAATTTTGTACACAGGAAAAAACCCTGTTCCTTCTTTCAAAAAACAAAAAACAAACCCCACAGAAATCATCCAATCACGATTGGTGGCCGATCGATTCGAGCGCCGCTAGTTGAAAGCCGCCGTTAAAGTTTCGCACTCCAAACTATTTGCATACAATCATCCCTAATCCACATTTATAAAACGACTTCATTTCCTGGTTCGCTCTTCTTCTTCTTTTTATTTTTTTATTTATTAATTTTTTGTCGTAACCATGACAACCAAAGCCAGAGATTGTTCCAGGAAGCCTCATCGAGTGCCTTCTTGAATAAATCGAAGCGGGGAAAAAGTCAGACGTAGGCGACGTTCCATCGCGCTAGCAAATTAGCATCGGATCGCCATGTGTACATTGTCGTCTCCATGGTTACCACGCGCCGTTACGTAACACGCTCGCCGCACGGTGACTCAACATCCACGGAGCGCACATTCCAATATGCCTCCCGTATGCGCTCGGGAGAAGAAGAAGAAGAAGAAGAAGGTGACAGCAGATGTAGATGAAGGTGGGGGCGGGCCGAATGTCGGTCGGGGTGCTGGACGTGGATCCGCCGCCACTGCCGCTATAGGCGGAGGGAGAAAGCGAGCGGCGTGATCTGGCAGGTGCCCACGTGTGCCTGGTGTGGAGCCATTTGCAGTCCTGCCAAGTCGCAAGAAGCCAAACAGGCAGGCAAGTGGGAGGCACAAAAAGCAGCTCGGCCTGCAAGATTCTCCCTTTTTTCTTGCTTGCCTTACGTGCCGGCTCCTCGACCACCCCCACGCACGCACGCACGCACACGTGATCCTCTGCCAGTGGTGGGTGCCGACTTTGCTTGCTCAGGTGTCAAAAACGGAGCCGGGCTGGCCATCTGGCATCCGGGCAGACGCCCGCTGGGCCGGCGATGCGGTGCTATTTCGTTAACACAGAAGGCTTTGTATAGTTTCTGACATGAAGAGGTGGCTTAAAGAAATACTTGACGAATTGAGACATTTTCAGCAGTAAAAAGTTCATAATTTGTCTGTAATTAATGTGGTAACTTCATTATTTTTCATGTACAATTAGTACCTTTAAAAAGCAAGTTTTCTACTTGCTGTCGACTGATGATGACGTCACCTGTGCTGAGGAAGTTGGTAACCACCAATCATAGCTCAGTTTACTAACCAAACCCAGAAAACAGGTGAGCCATGATTGGTCGTTACCCATTTCCTCAGCACAGATGATGTCATCATCAATCAACAGACAGAAAGTAGAAAATGTACTTTTTAAAGGTATTAATTGCACATGAAAAATAATGAATTTATCAAATTAATTCTGGACAAAATATTAACTTTTCACTTCTGAAAATTGTTCAATGAGTCAAGTATCCCTTTAAAGCAGTGGCAGTTAACGGCCAGCAGGTGGCAGCAGATTATAAAAGATCAGCCTAGGCTATGTTGTAACAAGCTCTTTTTGACAGTGTTTTCACCAGGAATGTAACTCTAATCTTTATTTTGGTAGGTTCCATGTTTTATAGCAATAGAAAACAATATTCTGCGGGCCTTGCAAAATCAGTCCAAATCCAGTAAAACAGCCGATAGTGAAAATGTTAAAAACAACGTCAGATGACTCCCGTAATGCGTGTGCGTGTGACCTGAAACTTGATTCGGCCCATTGGTTTTGTCGACACAATCAATCTTTTGTTGTTAATGGCCGGCTTAAGGGGAAACTAATGAGGCCAATTTTAGAAGACGTCAACACAATCGTCTGGCGTGACAACATTTTGCAGAAGCTTCGACGCCGACCTGACTGCAGAGCATCCACGTCCAAGCAAAGCGGGACGGACTAATTACTCATGTTTATTCATTGATTAATTCATTAATTCAATTAATATTATATATGGTTAAATATAATATTAATAAATTATATATTATATTATTATATTAAATATATAGACTGTTAATTAATCACAGACTCGGGTATATCAAATGCACCCGGCCGCTACTGGAGCAGGACCGATTTTTTTTGCTTTTCTGTCTAGCGCCACATGCTGCGACTCCGCACAGATGACAAGATGAATTCCACGCTCCACAAGTAATAAAAGCGCCGACCTCAGGTGTGTGGTCAAGGCTCGCTGTGCTGATTGCACCTGCGTTGGGGGGGGGGGGGGGGGGGGGGGACTCGCCACCGTGACGAGATAAATCCTCAAACGTCCGCACGTTCTTATGACTTGCCCGTCTTAACACTGTATCGTAGGGATATGATATGCGATACAAGGATTCCGATAATGATGATCTCACGATATGATGATACCGCGATGATTGATATCATCTACGATAAAACTACTCAAGGCATAAACTGTTGTTTTTGTCATTGAGAAAATTGTTTCTTTTTGTACCATCAATGAAGCACAATATTCAAGCACACAATATAAATTGTGTGCTTCAAAAAGTCGAAACATAAAATATGTTTTCAGATGTTAAACTTGAAGATATAATCCACATTTTTCATATAAATGTATGCAAAACTGAGACAGATAAATGTCTGCCACAAGTGAAAGTAAGCTCATCATGAGTCTTCTTTGCCTGAAGACTTGCGTCCATTTCTCCGCCACTCTTACGAGGTGCTCCCCCTGGTGGGACGCCAAGTAATTGCTCAATAAGTCATCAACAATGGAGCCGTTATAGTGGCTGTATATAAACTACAAATATCGCGATACTTACGTAGGCGCATCGATAATCGATCAGGAGACAAAGTATGCAGATTTATCGCGATAATCGATATATCGTCACACTCCTTATTTCCATCATCATGTCTGTATGATCGTGGATTTTTGGGGGTGTTCTGGGACGGATTCAAGTCTTTTCCATTTATTTCAATGAGGAAAGACGCTTTGAGATATGAATGTGTGCGTGGCTGGGATACAAAGTCTTCAAGTCTTTTCCATTCATTTCAATGAGGAAAGACGCTTTGAGATATGAATGTTTGTGTGGCAGGACACAAAGTATCACCATTTATTGCAATATCGATATATCGTCACACTCCTCATTTCCATCATCGTCTGAATGATCCTGGATTTTTGTGGATGGATTCAAGTCTTTTCCATTCATTTCCTTGAGGAAAGACGCTTTGAGATATGAATGTTTGTGTGGGCGGGAGACAAAGTATCACGATTTATCGCAATATCGATATATCGTCACACTCCTACTGTATTGTACTGGACTGCAAGTGTCCATCTGTCCTGATACTTTTTGTCCGTCTCGCCGTATCTTCCGCCAGCACTTGGCAAACTTTTGACGGCACGCTTCCGCCTTTCAAACGCCTAACTGGGTGACAAGAATCCATGAACAGCAAAAATGCCGATTCATGCTTTTTGCTTGCGAGTTGAGCCGGAGCGTCCGTCTGCTCTGATGACGGCTGCATCTTTCCGGGATGCTTAAAACACACGGCAAAGTTTATCTCCCCGATTAATTGAACGTCAGCTATTTTTTTTTTTGCTCCCGTTCTCCCCCGATGGCCAATTGTTTTTGTCAGACGGTCCTGGGGCGGTGTGATAAGGCGCGCAAGTTTTCCTCCATCGCCGCAACCCTTTCGGCTAATAAGGCAACGACACAGTTTCCTCGTCTATCTGCCGGGTTCCGGGACGCCCGACTATAATTGTTCGTTTTTTTTCCTCTTTGGGACGGCCCGCGGGCTCGCTCGGCCTGCTTTCAGGCGACACGCAAAACGAGGAGCCGACGACGAAACGCGCTCCAACAAGTGCCGTGGACCGTCAGTGGTTCTTAACCGTCGTCCTCGAGTACCCCCACCGATCCGATGCAGGACCAAAGCTGCCAACATTCTAAATAAATAAATGACTCAATAAATAAATGAATGACTAAATGTGATGATAAAATGGATATAAAATAAAAGTATAATGAAAAAATAATCCACAAAAATAAATATAAATCATTTCTATTTATTTTTTGGGATAATTTCTAATAAATGGAAAAAAAAGAGCAAAAAATATATATCCCTTATATCCGTTTTTATTTTCACTTTTAGTGAATTTATTTATTTAGAATTTTGGCAGTTTTGGGCCATACTGCCAAGTGGAAATGTTATTCAAATGAGGGGGCGGTCCTAAGCGTGTCTTGCGTTGGACTCTGCCCGTCGCAAACTGCCTGTCATTGGTCGAGTGAGCAGCTTGACTCAATAAATAAATAAATAAATGACTAAAAGTGAAAATATAAATGGATATAATAAATTATAATTGGAAAATTATATAAAAAAATAAATATAATTGGAAATAAAAAGAGCAATATATATATGCATATGTATTTAATTTTTGAATAATATTTTTTTATATCCGGTTTTATTTCCACTTTTAGTCATCCATCCATCCATCCATCCATCCATTTTCTTAACTGCTTAGTCCTCACAAAAGGACACAAGTCTTCAGGTGAAGAAGACTCATCAGCTTACTTTGACTTCTGGAAGACATTTATCTGTCCAGTTTTGCATATGTTACCATGAAAAATGTCTATTATATCTTCAGTTTTAACATTTTAAAGGGATATTATTGATTTCATTGGATTTAATTGATTTACTATTTCAGTAATTTTATTTATTTATTTACTTTTGCAACGTTACACAAAAAAATGGTGTCACAGTTTATAAAATAAAACGCTTGACTGTTACTGATGACATGTTGCATGACAATTGTGTTTAAGAAAGACACAAATTTGCTGACAGAAAATGGTCTCTGTTAAGAAGACATTTGTATTTGTTTAAAAAAAAATACACTAAAGTATTCACTGTGAAGAAGACACCAGTTTGAATATTGTGCTTTAAAAAGAAACGATTTTCTCATTAAAAACAAAAACAAAAAAACATCCGTTTATGTCTTGAGTCGTTTTATCGTAGATTATCGTGGATTTATGACCTGACCAATATATCGCTAATCACGGTATCGTCACATCGTGAGATAATCGTTATCGTGGGCCTTGTATCGCATATCGTATCGCATGTCGTATCGTATTGTGCGATATACCCAGCGGTTCCCACCCCAAGCGTTGGTGTTTGTGAGGGGCTTGGCTTTGGTGCGCAACACGCATATGGAGGCGGAGTCAAGTCAGGCCACATTCAAATCTTGCTCGCAGTTTGAAAATGGCAAACTTCACCTTGGAATTAAAGACTTGTACTTTTACCGGCGTCTTTGTACCGTATCTGCAGTTGTACTTACACAAGTTATGTGTACTTGTACTCGAGTAGGGAGCGTGAATACGTTTGCCTTTGGTGAGGATTAGCGACATTTGATGGTGTTGCGTGGACTTGTGGATTTGTCGATTGTCCCCTCCTCGCAGTTGACTTTGACATTTTGACGGCGGGCGAGATGAGCTGAAAGAAACGCGAAAGGAGTAAACGCTGGCCGGGGACGAGGGAGGAAATCAAGTGGCAAAGTGTTGTGGGAGTGAGTGGAAGTGAGTGGGAAGCCCGAGAGCGAGCAGAGGATGAGGAGGAGGGAGGAAGAGGAAGAGGAGGAGGAGGAGGAGGCGGCCGAGGTCGCTTGGCAGCTAAAAGAGGAACTATTTGCTTTGGGCCAAAGCTTGAATGGCCGCGAGCTTGTTGTCGTCGCTTGATTTGCCAAGTGGCCTTTGACTGGCACCTTGTGATGATCAGGCCACTACGAATGCACAACGAGGCACTCGTCATCAGCGCCGACAACAATGACCACAGCGCCAACACAACAATTGGGCCTTTTTTTTGGTGTCTTGTTTGTAGCGGTGGCGGCCAATTACTGGACTTTTTTTTTGTTTTTTTTTTGGCGACACTAGAGCAGTCATAATTCATTGAATAGTCGACAAGTAATCAAGGTTATTTTAGTTAACTAAAACGAACGGAAAAAACAAAACTAAAATAAAAAAAAAAAAAAAAAAAGAAGCTTTTTAAAAAAAATACCTGACACTACATTTTATTAGGTGCGTGAATTGCCTAGTACCTGACGGTTCAATTCGCATCACGATTCATATGTCACGATTCGATTCGATGCCGATTAATCCCGATAGGAATTTATAAGTCGATTGTTGCGATTTTTGTTTAATTCAAATGGAGAAAATACTAATCAGTAAACTTGTACAGTGTAAGATTTGCATGAAAATTTATTATTTATTGACCTGAAACTTCAGTCTTATACAGGTTGTAATCTGTTTCATGTTAGAACAGCATTGAAATAAAATATTAAGGGTTACCGTTCCATTAATATAACATTCTTTCATGCTTTTCAGCACCCTCTGGTGGCTACTTTTTTTGAGACAGTTTAATTTTCATAATGCATGTTTTGGCCCTTCTATGTTTAAAATCTACACTAATGGTCAGATGAAGAGGAACGTAATATGCCTGTGAAGCGAGTTAATATGTGGAGGAACTCAACGTGTGCGTGGATTAACAACACAACATAATAATAACATAATAATAATAAAAGTCCTCTTTTTTTATATTTAATACATTTAAAACACCATAAATCATGCTGTTTTTACGAAGTACTGTCTCAAACGTCCAATTTGGATCCTGTAAATGTATAGGACCGTATGGGGAGAAACGTTTCTTGCGAGGAGCAATATGGCCGCCTCGCCACCTCAAAAGTCTTGGCCTATTGGCTATCCAGTCATATACAGTATGATATAAATCAGTGATTCTATCGCACAATTTTATTTGGGAACCTTGTCAGCTTCTTCTCCTTGTGCATGTCTTCTAGTAGAGCTCAGTGCTGCCACCTGGCATGTTGTGGCACAACATGGTACTGCACGGAAGGATGGCAACTGGAGATTGGGACTGAAAGAAGGGTGGCTTGAAAATATTGCGGGGGCAGCCAATCATGCTTCCCATACCGTTTAGCGCCATTTGGACGGCCGCGTCCTCACGCCAACTTCACGCTACATGTGCATGCGTGTGCGTGTGTATATATAGTAAGTAGGAGGAGGAGGAGGAGGAGAAGGGGCGAGGGATGGAGAGATAAACGGAGAGAGACGAGCGAGCGACTCGTCGCTATTTCACGGATGGCTGCGTTGCTATGGGAACAAGACACGGGCTCCCTATTCCCAAAAATCTGCCCTCCCTTCTTCCCTCTTTCTCCCACTCTCCACATCCCCCCTTTCCTCACCCACCCACTCTCCTCTCCTCCATCCCTAATTCTGCCTCCCTCCCTCCATCCGTCGTCCCCTCATCTCCTCACTTCTATTCGCTTCTTTTCTGGGTTGTCATGGCGATAGGCTGGGGGCGTGCGAGAGCGAGCGAGAGAGCGAGCGGGAGTGGGCGTATCGGAAGTGACATCTCTCGGGCGCTAACCTCGTTTCCTGTGCGCTGGCTGACGTCGGGGGCGGAGCGGAGGAGGCAGCATGCGCGGCAAGCGGCGCCGCCGTGTGGACGCTGGCGGAGCGGCGAGGCCTTTAAAAACACCACGAGGAGGAAAAGAAATAAAAGTGCAGATGAGCTGCCGGTCAACTTCCACATTTGCTTCTCTACAGGGTTATTATAGTTTTGGAATTTTTTTTCATTTGAGTTAGTTTTGATTTCGTTTTGTTTTGTTTTTTAAATTGAGTTCGCTTTAATTAGTTTTCAGGGTGGTTCTGTTAGTTTTTAGTAGTTTTAGTTATTTAATAAATGCGTAGTTTTAGTTAGTGTTAGTATTAGTTTTAGTTTTTTTTTTTTATGTGTATTACTTGTGTGCAATATTTAAAAAAAATAGCATGGAACAACGTCTTCTTTTGGTGCTTTTCTATTGGATGCTGCTAGATGACTTCTGTGTGACGCACTTTCAAACGTCCTTATTCCGATTAATATCCAAATAAATCTACAAAAAAAAAATCACATTTCAAATCATCCCCAAAGGCTCATGCATTTAAATTAATCAGCAAAGACTAAAACGAAGCACATTTTTGCTATAATTATAGTTAGTTTTAGTTAGTTTTGTAAACATAAAATGTAGTTTGTTAGTTTTTGGTTTTTAAAAAGCATTTTCGTTTTTATATTATTCTGTTAACGAAATTGTTTTTTAGACTTAGACTTTATTTTAAGTTTTAAAAAAAAATAAAAAACATCAAAGTGTTAAAAAAAATGTCAAAAATGGCATTTCAACAAAGTTTTTCTTTTTTTTTTTTTTTAAATTTTGACGCTAATATTTTCTCTTTTACTGCAAATGAATATCAGCCTCCTTGACTTCTAATAATCGGTTTTGGTATCGGTGCTAGAAAAAAAACATATCGGTCCATCACTATCTCACAATCCCAAAAACGACATGGAAGAAAAACAATCAAGCATATAAAGAAAAGAAAGCTTTGTTTAAAAATGATAACAAAAAAAATTGCAGGGAACTTTCGGGGTCATCAAAATGTGTTAAGTTAAATTAAAAACTAAGCAAGTACATACTTCATGAACGTTTTCTACTGTAAATAAAGTTTTCCAAAATTTCAACATATTTCTTAATTACTAATTAGTCAATTTTTTAAATTAAATTAAAAAAGTAAAACGTGTTGGGCGTTTCCAGGGCCAGCGTCATCTTTTTATGAAGTGGAAATTGAAATAAATTCATAAATGAAAATTTCCCTGTACTGTATCTCACTGAGCGACAAATGCATGCATGAATGTAGCTCATTTTGGGTTTTCATCACGGTTCGTTAAAGGTTTCAAAAGATCTTTGCAGACAGTCAAAAATTGCCTGAACAATTTGTTTTCGTCAAGTCAAAACTTTCTGTGAACATCTCAATAAAATCTTGATGAAAATCCAAAATTCGCTATGTTTGCAAGCATTCTCCACTCCGTGAAATACCACCAACTTTATTGGCCTTCAGATTTGTAAAAAAGCCGAAGCCAATATTTTTCAAAATGCCAAATATTGACTGTTAAAGCCAAAATGGCAATGACGATGACATACATATTTGATGGCGATGACACCTTGCAAGTCTGAGAAACGGAGAAGCCGGACACACTTTGTCGTCGTCTTTTATTTTTAGCTGTGTTGTTGTTTGCGTCTAATTCAACATTAGGCCTCGTCGGGGTGCAGTTGAGCGAGACCGAACCGACTATTACTTTTGCTTTTGGTCAAGTGCTAAGGACGGCAGAAAATGTGCAAGGCGCCCGCAGAGAGAGAACAAAAAAAAAAGTGAGAGAAGACGAAAGGATGTGAAGATGACATCTCAGCGTTTTTCTGGCCGTGTCAAACGTCCAGCGCACTCGGCTTGGCGGGCACCCTCGGGGGGGTGCGGACAGGACGGACGCCGGCCGGCGTCGCAAAGCTCGGGCCGAGCGATGAGTCAGTCGGCGGCCGACGTGACTTTGCAAAAGTTTGGATGACGAGGCTGACTCGCGCGTTTCGCAAACTCTTCCTTGGCCCGTCGACATGAATCAAGTCCGGTTAGGGTTGCGCAATTTGCCCGATTTTGGCCCACATCTCAACCTGATCCATTCATATGCAGCAGATACTTTCAAATGCTTCATAAGAGAAATTCACTCACCTCATCAACTGGCGGATGATGTTTGAACTCTGAAAAGCTCAAAAAGTTTGACCTTCAAAAACAAGACAAGAGGACGTTGCAGAGGGAAGGGACAAATGTCCTGCAGTGTGATGTAACGATATCCAAACATCACGATACGATATTATCACGATATGAAGGCCATGATACAATAATTATGGGGTGGGGAGCTTGACGATATAAAAAGTCACAATATTGTCAGAAAAAAAGGTCTCATACTAACAAAAACCCCACAATATTGTGGTTATACAGCAATGAAAAATATTATAAAAATATTATAAATATTATATATAAAAATACATAAATAAATGTATTGAGGCACTTACTCCACATATTGTTCACAAGCATATTACGTTCCAGTTCATCTGACCATTAGCGTGGATTTTAAACAAATAAGTGCCAAAACATGCTTTGTGAAAATTAAATGGCACAAAAAAAACAACAACTAGCCACCAGAGGTCACTAGAACTGCACAAATGGAAAGCAACCCGACCTTTTTTTTTTTTTGAACAGATGTGCTGCTTTTAATATCGTGTCATGACAACGATGATATATTGTGGGAGATCTAATATTGCAATATCACGATATTGCCGGTATCGTTACATCCCTAATAGCGATACGATATTATCACGCTAACAAGGAAGGTCACGATACGATAATTATCACGATATTGTCGGGGGGTTGGCGATACAAAGAAAAGGTCACAATATTGTAAAAAAAAAAAAAAAATGAGGTCACACTAAAAATAAAGACAATATTGTACTTTTGTACATTACAGCAATGAAAAATATTATAAAAATATTATAAATATTATATACAAAAATATATACATAAAAAATATATACTGAGGCACTTATTTGCTAATGCAAGCACACATTGAGTTCCTCCACATATTTAATTTCATTTCATTTTATTCACTTTTATAAATGAATAAAATAAATGATGAAAGCGCTTTATAAATAAAGTTGAGTTGAGTTAAAAAACTAAACTAACTGAAACTACATTTTATGTTTACAAAACTAACTAAAACTAACTATAATTATAGCAAAACTGCAAATGATGTGGAGGCGGCCGTCTCTGAATTTCGTACACAGGAAAAACCTGGCTACTCGCAGTTCCAACATGCGTAGACTTGCAAACGATGATTTTTTTTTTTTTTATGTTATGGACTCCTCTCGTTTGAAGGCGTCTAAATGAGTGATGCATATTCATGAGCGGCACATGACGTGCTTCAAGTGGCGAAGGAGCGCTTGGGATTAACCTTTTCGCAGCACGCCAAAAACCTTCGCAATCCTCCCGCGTTCATTAGGGACAGCGGCTCATTTATATTTCAACAGCTTTATCCACCATTTAAAAAATAAAAAATAAAAATCCCAAAGAGCGAGCATGCTCTTAATTTTGCCTCAATTAGGCGATTGTGTGTGGCTGGTGTCTTCCACTAGTCCTAAATCCTAAATTATGTTTTTTTTTTTTTTTTTTTTTTTTTTGTGTGCGTGTGTGGGTGTGTGTGTGGATATTTTTTAATATGCCTATTTGTCAATCCCTTATTTTTTTCCAAAATATTTTTGTAAACTGTTTTAAGAGATGTCAATCGAATTATATATATTTTTTATATCCATTTTTATTTTCACTTTTTATCATTTTTTAATTTATTTATTTTGATAAGTTTTGTTCCTCCATAGTAGGCTACAAAAAAAACCCCCCCAAAAAACCTGTTTTGCAGCCTTCACTTTGTTACTTTTCATGTAAACGCCCTTGTGAGATTGACTTGGAATGATTAATATGAGTGGGGAGGGACTTCCCTGATGACGCAGCTTGACCTGAAGCTCTTTTGTCTCCGCCTCTGTCCAGATGCAAGGTTTGCCGCCCCCCCCTCCTACCACCACCACCACCATCACCATCATCACCACCTCCTCCAGCAGCAGCAGCAGCAGCAGCGTTCCCAGCAGGTCCTGGCCTTCCACGCTGCCCCCCCTGCCTACGAGCGCCCCCATTACAGCCGCCCCCCCTTCGAGCATCCGTTCAACGAGCGCCCGCTGCCCGACCGCTGGAACGCCCGTCTGCGCGTGAGCCCCGGAAAGCCCTTCCACATGTTGGACCAGGAAGAGGTAGGACGCCAGCCAGCCATTGCCGGCGCGTGCCGCGTATACATTGTTAAATAAATGAAATAATAACAATGAATATTAAATAATAATAACATATAAATAATAATACATCAAAATAATTCTTAAAATAATTACATTCCATTTATTTTATTATATTCAATTATATATTACGTTTACGTTTACATTTCTTACTTGTTTAAACATTCTCAATGTTCAAACCTTCATAAATTTTATAAAATAGGTACATTACTGTAAAAAAAAAAAAAAAAAAAATTGCACTAAAAAAATCTGTGATACAGTGAGGCTGCAAAAAGTGAACCGCGTTATAGCGAGGCAACACTGTAGCCTAAAAAAGACGAGATGTTGGCGTGTCCATATCTATATATGTCATATGAACATTTTTGTCCAACCTGAAATGGGTTTAAATGTGTCAATATGGTTACTAAAGTGTAAGAGCTCAAAAATAATAACAACAATGCAGGTGTATACCCCAAAACAGAAAAAAACTTCTCCTTTCCAAGTTTCCTGTTATGAGCACACGCATGCAAAGATCATACGCCCGCGTGGCAAAGGAGAAGTGCTCCCTACCTAATACGTTTGGCCAGACTGGTCAACAATATTTGAAAAGTCAAACTTGAAGGTGGCCAGTGAGCTTCAGGCGCCACAGAGAGGAGACTGGTTGAGTCACAGAAAGGCACACAAGTGGATGTTGATGGATTTCTGTCCAGGCTGCCATCCCTGCATTTGTCCACTAGGGGGAGGAAGAGAGCCACGAATAGTTCTTTCAGCCTTCAGTTTGAAAATAGAAATGGGGAGGAGCCATCAATACTTCAGTTCTTAAGTTAAAATCAATTAAAAATCCTCATCAATTATCTATTTTGTTATTTAAGCATCCCGCAGACAGATGATTTTTTCCCCTACATAGGTTTACTCAAATGTACTGATTCTTTTTTTTTTTTTTTTTTTTTTTTTTTTTTTTTTTTTAATACATTCATATCATTTAATTTATGAAGTGGTTTTGGTGTATAAAATAAACAACGTAAATATTAGCGAAACAAAAACTTTTACTTCTTAAATCTTTTGTGAATGAATTAGGTTGGTGAATTATATGCTCACACAAATTTAGAAGTAATATGGTTTAAAAATGAACATGAATTTCTCAGCAAAATAAACCATTTTTATTTTCCATTTTATTACTTCAATTTCATTGAATTCAAATAAACCTGTTTGTAAAAAATACAAAATTATCAAAATTAACACTCCTACCTAAACGGTCTTTTATGAAATGAGTATCAATTATCATAAATACACAATCAAAATGAAATAGAATTTGAATTTTTTTATTTCATGCATGTTTTGAGATCAACCCAAACCCACCCAGGCCTGCTTATTATTATTATTATTTTTGCTCTTTGGGTGTCCATTTGTTGGAAAACGCAAGCAAAGGAAGGACACGCATGCGCAATTTGTCTGCCGCCAGCCAATTGACCTTCACGCCAAACATTTTTAGTGGCAACAATTGTCTGGACTGGAAGGAAGGCTTTGCCTTTTTTTTTTTTTTTTCACGTGGTCCTAAAGCAGCCGTCTGAGTCCTTATGCAACCTCTGAAGTCTCCTTATTTTTTATTTTTTTTGCATTCCAAGCGTTGAGCAATGTGCATTTGCATCACAATCAGATGACAACAAAAGAGCCTTTTGTGTGTAAAAGTCTGATTTTCAACCAGTGTTATCCTTTTTTCTTTTCACCATTGAAAATCCTTCCCAGGTGTCTTAATAACATGCTGTTGGCAAAAAATACGTCAAGGATTCTTTTAGATCCCAAATCCTCCTTCTTCTACTTTTTCAATTGGTACGTGTTATAATAAAAATATATATACAATAATAATAATAATAATAATAATAATAATAATAATAATAATAATAACGATGATAATGATAATAATATAATATAATAAAAAATAATTGTGGGTACGTCCACACAATATGCGATACAAAGCTCACAATAACAACTATCTCACGATATGATGATACCGCCCTTATCGATATATTGGTAAGGTAATAATAAATCAACGATAAACTACGATAAAATGACTCAAGACATAAACGGATAGGTTTTTTTTTCCAATGAGAAAATCATTTCTTTTTGTACCATCACTGAAACTCAATATTCAAACTTTAGTGTATTTTTTTTTTTAAACAAATGTTTTCTTCACAGATAACTTTTTGTCAACAAATTTGTCGTTCTTCAACACTATTGTCATGCAACATGTCAGTCAGTTACACAATCAATTTTTTTCATTTTATAAATGGTGAGACAATTTTTTGTGCAACATTGCAAAAGTAAATAAATAAATAAATAAATAAAATGGCTTAATATTAAATCCAATATTGGAAATTTTATAAACTCTGGGAATGTTTTTTGTGTAACATTGCAAAAGTAAATAAAATAAAAGTAAAATAAAATGACTTAAAGGACTGTCTCATAAAATGAGAATATTGTGATAAAGTCCATTATTTTCTGTAATGCAATTAAATAAGCAAAAATGCCATACATTCTGGATTCATTACAAATAAACTGAAATATTGCAAGCCTTTTATTATTTTTATATTGCTGATTATGGCTTACAGCTTAAGAAAACTCAAATATCCTATCTCAAAATATTAGAATATTTCCTCAGACCAAGGGGAAAAAAAAGCCGTAATCAGCAATCTTAAATATATATATATTTATATTTTATATAAATCTAATTTTGGGAGGTGTGCCACTCGGTTCCGCCCCGGCATGACGTCTGCAAACTCCCGCCATCCGTGACCTGTCGCATTCCGCCTCCCGCCGTGTAAAATGGGCCTCCAGGTGTTTCCCCTTCCCCCTTCCTCCATGGGTGGTCTCGTCAAGCCGCTTGGAGCCAGTCGGGGGCGTGCTTGCGCTTCATGACTCATGTTGGCACTCCTTGGGAAAAAAAAAACAAACTGTCCTCCTGCTATCGACATGACATTTGGAAGCTGTTCCCCGTTTGGTCCACGATTAATTATCAAAGTGGTTTCATTTAATTGATCATTTCCATGGCAACGGGATAAAGAAAAATCAGCTGAACGGTTGAAGGAATCGTTCAATCAGGTTTGTTGGGAAAAACATGCCAAAGAAAAAGCAAAACACGATTTCTTATGTCAAAATGAGTTTCTCTCTCTTTTTTTTTGTTTTTCTTGTTTGTAATTTGTCCTTTGGCTCCACTGACCTATATATGTGACTGGATAGCCGATAGGCCAAGACTTTTGAGGTGGCGAGGCGGCCATATTGCTGCTCCCAAGAAACGTTTCTCGCCACACCATCCTATAAATTTACAGGATACAAATTTGTGCTTTTTTCAATTTATGACCTCAGGGAACAATTTGTATTTATTTATTTATTTATTGCCGTACTAGAATCAAGTGTAATTTTACATCCACTCCAGTAGGTGGCAGTGGCGCTCTCATGGTGAGAGTAGTGTGTAAAGAGCATGAGCTCCTTTGCAGCACTGATCTGAATACATGACTGGATAGCCGATTCGGCCAAGACTTTTGAGGTGAGGCAGCCATATTGCTCCTCCCAAGAAACGTTTCTCGCCACACCATCCGATACTCAACTCAACTTTATTTATAAAGCGCTTTAAGGACAGGCATTGCTGTATACAAAGTGCTGTACATAAACATAAATATCGGTTGTGCAGTAAAAAATAAGGTAACAAAACAAGAACAAAGCAAACATTTTGAAGATACATTTACAGTATCCAAATTGGAGGTGGGAGTAACAAGATGGCCGCCCTGCGAATTCAACGGCTCGCACTGGCACGTATGGGCTATCGGCTATCCAGTCATATATACAGGTCAGTGTTTGTCTCCAAATCAAAAGCCAGCGACACTTTTAGGTTTGAAGTTTTGGTTGCTGTGGGATTAGCATCGCGCAAGCTAGGGCGAGCGCTCGCTTGTTTGGGGTTGAAACTCGGGCAACTTTTGGAGATGCACCAAATCGCCATTCACGTCCTCAATGTCCGACTGTTAGTGGTTGGGAAGATCGATCCAAATGTTGATGTGATCGATACCGAAATCAGTATCCATATTGGATCGATACTGACATGAAAATATCAATCTAGTCGTTTAGTTTTGCATCTCTTCTTTGTAGTAGATTACCTTAACACATACAGTTGTGTACTTGAAAAAAATAATTTGTTTTGTATATTTTATTTTTTATAATTGGCGCATAGTAATCTTTAACATCTAGTTTATTTATGTTGAAAAAGAAGTGATGAATTTTTCGTTATTTTTTTGTACTTTTTTTTCCCCCTATAATCACTTTGTGCACTATGTTTAAGAAAGTTAAAAAAAAAAGTATTGGTTGTAATGTTTCTGGGAAAAACATTGATAAAGTATATAAAGTCTACAAAAGTATTTAAAGTCTATTTATCAACAAATGTTATCCTAATTTTGTTGTTTAAAAAGGAAAAAAACACTTAAATGTTAAAAATTGATTGTGATTTAGTAATTCAATGATACTGCTACCTTAATTAAAAAAAATAAATATATACCATAATTTTTCGAAAAGTATCTATCAGTATCGGCGATACTGTCCCTGTATTGACTTGGTATCGATATCAACATTTGCAATATCGCACACCACTAGTACCTAACCTATTGGCTTTCCCTCTTCTTCTTCTATTGACTCTTGATAGCGCTACCAGCGGCGCCATCTAGCGGCAGAATTCTGAAGCGCACCTCAAATTTGTGCTCGTATCCCGAGACAAAAAACAACAAAAAACAACAACAACAGCCAAAAGACAGCTCGTATCTCAAAAAGCCTTAGAGTCAAGATGCGCATATCTCAAGGCACTACTGTTGTTGTTTTTTTTTTTTGGACTTACACTATTGGTTTTGCACTTGTTGCAGGTCCACCCTTTGCTGATGCGCGAGAGGCGCTCCGAGTCGCACAGGAACAAGCTGCTGCGACGCACGGTCAGCGTTCCTGTTGAGGGGCGACACCATCCCGAGATGGGTGAGCACGCACGCCCCATTTCCCACAAGATTATATATATATTATATATTATATATATATATATATATATATATATATATATATATATATATATATATATATATATATATACATCCTTTTGTATCATTTTTCATTTTCTGCAAAAAAATATTCAATATTCAAAACATTCTGTGGGCCTTGCAAAATCAGTGAGAATGTGGTGAAAAAGTCATCGTGCTCAAGAGGAATGTGTGCAGATCGTAAACAGACTGGCTGTGTCAATTTTTACTGTGACTGACCAATCAGAGGACAGAAAAAAATATGTCTTTCAGTGAGTGTGGAGGAATTTGAACTGTGATTGGTTGAGGAAACGGCGCCGTCGGGTAAGTCGTTGGAAGTTTAGCGGGTCAATGCTCCTTGAAGGGGCAGATTACATCCACTTGACAACACGTGGAGGATGAAATCTGATTGGATGAAAAAAAAATCCACATTGGCAAGCAATGTAGCCAAGAGAAGCTGTTGTGTTAGCCGCACATGCTAGCCAATCGGTCACCTAGCAACAACAATGACGACGGCGTGCTGTAAATCTCTCTCTCTTTTTTTTTTTGATCTACCTGTCACTTGTTAAGGCCTTCAGATGAAAAGCTTCCCATCTCACCTTTTCATTCCTCACCTCATTTGCTGTCAATCGGGGATATATTTAGCTTCCCGCCGTCCTTGTGTACTTCAGCTGGAGTCGCCGTCGTAATCATTCTGAAGGATTTTCATACACCGGACGTGGCTCGCTTGACAAAATGGCAGCTAAAAAATCCCCTTTGAAGTGGTTGGGGAGTTTGAAGGAGTGCGGCTCAAAAAGCATTCTTAATTATTTGTAACAGGCAAAAGAAAAAAATATTTCACACCTCCCCAACACGCCACTGCGATGATAAATAGTATCATTTGTCGAGAAAATTGTAAAAGTACGCCTCTGCAAAGGAGCTAATACTTTTGACGCACTCTCTCACCGTTGGAGAGGTCTCGTGGAGACGAATCCGCTGATGCCCGTACGTCCCCGGTTGGACGTAGGCTTCGAGAGATACGGCCACACAAATACCAAAAAATAAATAAATAAACAAAAAACACGCTGTAAAAAATCGGCGAAACAGCGAAAGATGAACCCGCGAATTTAATAATTCCTGTTGCGTGGAAGTCGCCCGTCTGACGTTGCCCTTTTCAATTTTGGCGCAGCCCCGGTCGAAGTCAAGTTTCATGAAGCCTGATCCGAGCGTAGCAGAGCAGAGGTGACGCGGAAAAAAGGAACTGGAGGTTTCCCGGCCGTCATCGGCGTGGTCAGCAGCTTGTCCTTCCCGCTCCACAGCGAATACTAATTAGGACGGGCGCGAAGGAAGGCGAGCACAAGTCGAGCCGGCTGGGATCAGCAGAACATCCGCTGCACGCTGAATTTCAAACAGGACTTTCGTCACTTTGCAACCGCTACTCGACGTCGTTTGCGCTCGCTGTGGGTTCACGTTGCGGACCGTACATGAAAATCTTGACAGACGCCACAACTATGTTTTGTTTTTGACGTACAGTATATGAGGCAAGCAACTTTATTTTGCGAGCACGTTTCATACACAAGGCAAGTCCATGTTCTTCACGCAAGCAAAAGCACAACATTGAAACACATCAACACAAATAAAGACAGAGAAAAGAGAAGAAAAGTGGATGATTCAAATGACTGATTTGTTGACATAATTGGAGCATATTTGCAAACAAAAGATTTCAAGACATTTAACTCATTTGCTCCCAAAAACATGTAAACACGTTCTATTTTAATTATTACCAGCGGTTTTTTTTAATGCTAGAACATACAGAAGAAGGCTTTGATGCAGCCTCTGAAATGAAGAGGTCGCATAAAGCAATGGTAGTAATTACAAAAAACGGCCAGCAGGTAGCAGCAGAGTATAAGAGATCAACCAGGGCTTAATCAAAATTATAGATTTGTGAAAAATGATGAACTTTAGCTATATTCTAATGTTAATTGCTTTAAAACAGAAACAGATAGAAATATACCCTTTTTTTTCTTCCCTGATGAAAGAATAGACTAATCTTTTTTTTTCGGAAGTTCCATGTTTTTTATAACAATAGAACACAATATTCTGTGGGCCTTGCAAAATCAGTACAAAATACCGTCAGTCAATGAGTTAAAAGTGAGTTATAGCAATATGGCCGCCCTGTCACTTCAACGGCTTGCACGGGCATTTATGGGCTATCAGCTACCCAGTCATATATATACAGCTCAGTGAAAACGCTCAACTGATGACCATTCACTTCCTAGTTTGATCAGAAAATCACCATCACTCTTTTTTTTTCAACACCGATGAAACGATATCGGTATCGTCCACCACCGGAGCCATATCTTTTGGGCCCCATTACACGTATATAGCGATCGCATGCAGTGAATGATCGAAAGATCGAATGGAGTGTTTAGAAATAGAAGAGCAGAGTGGCTGTTAAGTAGGCAGCCAGTCAATCGTGTTTGTTCACCAACATGAAGATGAGCTGGATGACGCTCGTTTTTTTTTTTTTTCCTGTCACTCAAAGCGAGGCAGAGCGAGCAAGCGCTCGCTTTCCCACTTAAGTCCGATAATATCGCAGCGGCAGCCCACGAGGGTGAAAGACGAGCCTCGTTATGTAAGGGCCGCTTTACATAAATGCCTCAAATGCAACACGCAAAAACGTTTGGGTGCTCAAAAGACGGCAACTTTTTTTGCTCAGCGACTCAACTCAACTCAACTTCATTGATAAAGCGCTTTAAGAACAGGCGTTGCTGTATAGTATAGTAATATAGTAAAGTGCTGTACATAAACAAACATCAGTTTTGCAGTAAACAAGAACGATACAGGGTCAGTATCACCGATATAGCATATAATTTTTTTTTTTATTAAGGTAGCTGTATTGATGAATTGCTTATTCACAATCAAATTTCAAATGACAAAATTAGGAGAAAGTTAATTGATAAATAGAAAATACCTAATCAATGTTTTCCCCCAGAAACATTCCAACCATGACAAAAATATATTTTTTTAACAATCTTAAAAGTGAACAAAGTGATCACATGAAAAGAAATGTAAACAAATACTTTATCATATACTGTTCAGAAACTACATATACAAAAAAAACAAAACTTCAACACTTCTTCAACCGAAATAAACAAGATGGTCAAGATTATTATGCAACAACAAATATAAAACTTACCAAACAAGTCGAACAGTGAAAATAAAAACGGATATAAAAAAATATACAATTCAAAGATTATACAAACTGCCTGTCATTGGTGTTGATTATTGTTTTGATGAATCACAGTCAAAAAAACATTTTTTATTTTCCATCCCTTTGTTGGGGAAAAAATCAAATGCACAAGATTCCAAATTGATGATTGACTTCCTGGTTTGGGTGTTTTGGGTGTCGGTCGGCAGTTTGCATGGATGTGAGCATAATTTATTTTTTAAATATATTCTGTCAATTGACTGGCGTCGTGTCGGCGTGTGGAAAAGCAACGTCTGCGTTGTTCTCTTCCACTTTTAATATTCCGGACAGCGTGTGAGCCGTTGGGATGGGAAAAAAAAAAAAAAAAACACAAAAAAAAACAGCTGAGTCCGACTCGGCGCGCTGTCACTCAATTCTTGTGTGAGTGAGTGCGCCCACTCTCTCACACGCACACGCGCGCACACGCACGCACTTGTGCAGCAACCGAGTTTGTCAATTTGTGCAAAGACGGAATAAATTAGCTTTTGTTATTGTGCAGCCGCTCTATGCATCCTTAAAAAAAATACAAAATTATCAGCAGGCGGGCCTTTGTTTTTATTATAAAATGTGAATTATTGCTATGTGAATCTCAGGCTGCGTTGGGAATTATTCTCTCATTTCAAACTTCATCATGATCAGGACAGTATCGGGACTGTTCTTTAGTGGATGGATCGCTTCAGTTGGACTTTACTTTTTACATTAAATACACAAAAACAATGCGTCACGTGTTATTTAAAAAAAACAATAATACATTTGTAATTGATAAAACAATATGAAATGTTGTTTTATGAACATTATTTTCTTGCTAAGTTACAATAAAACAATTTACCAACGATGTCATAAAACGAATACAAATGATCAAATGTGAAAATTGCTTATTTGACTACAGAATGCCGTATTTGATTCATATTGTTATAAGTAAGGTTTTTTTTAGTTAAAGGGATACTTGACTCATTGAGCCATTTTCAGCAGTAAAAAAGTTCATATTTTTCTATATATTATTATGGTAACTTCATTTTTATGTACAATGAATACCTTTAAAAAGTATTTTTTCGACTTGCTGTCGACTGATGATGACATCACCTGTGCTAACGACCAATCATGGCTCAGTTTTCTGACCAACCCAAGAAAACAGGTGATCCATGATTGGCTGTTACCTTCGTCAGCACAGGTGATGTCATCATCGATCGACAGAGACAAAGTAGAAAAATGACTTTTTAAAGTTGTTTTTTTTAACATTGTGCGCAAGTAATACACATATTTAAAAACAACTAAAACTAATACTGAAACTAACTAAAACTAAGAATTTATTAAATAACTAAAACTAATAAAAACTAACAGCGCTACCCTGAAAACGAATTAAAAGCAACTAAATTTAAAAAAACAAAACTTAAAACGAAATCAGACTAACTCAAATGCAAAATTCCAAATCTATAATAACCCCGGTTATAAGCAAACTAAAATGAAGGAATACCTAACGAAGCCTGTTTACGGTACGGTATGCTTACGGTACGTGACTCCAGTCGAGTGATGTTCCAGTTTGTACTAAATGAAAGAGGATAAGGATGATGATGATGATGATGATGATGATGATGATGATGATGATGATGAAGGCAGCAGTTGTCAGGCCAACACAGCAACTCGGCGCGATGCTGTCACCTCCAGGCACGCCCAACTCGTGTGCGTGCGCGTATGCGCACGTGGAGGTCATTTCTACACTGTAATGACATTTGACGCTCGCATCATCTCTTTGAAAGCAGCAGAAGCAGCTTTGCTTGCTTGCAACCTGGCGGACGAGAATGCACTACGGGCACTGATCTATATATATGACTGGATAGCCGTATAGGCCAAGATTTTTGAGGTTTATGAGGCGGCCATATTGCTCCTCCCAAGAAACATTTCTCGCCACACCATCCGATAACATTTACAGTATGGAAATTGGAGAACATTTGAGACAGTGCTTAGTAGAAACAGCATCATTTATCATTTTTTCAACATAAACAAGACATTTTACAATTTGCCTTCAATACATGTAGTATTCTAATTTTTTTTCTGTTTTTTTTTTTATAAATGTTTTTCACCCTGTTTTTCTGATGAATTTTTGGGGGCAGCTTTGTTTTTTTTTTGAGTATTTTTTTTTATTTTTCTGTGCTCTGTTTTTTGGAACATATATATATATATATATATATATATATTTTTTTTTTTTTTTAGGTTTTTTTAAATAATGTTTTTTTTTTTTACCCTGTTTTTTGGAATTAGAAAAAAAAATATTCAGGGGGAAAAAAAAACAGGACTCAAAAGAAAAAGTTTCCCACAAAAATTAGTCATAAAAACAGGAGGTTTTTTTTTTTTTTTTTTTGCAATAGGCTTCCGTACAACTGGAAACAATTCAATGACAAATAAATTTTTTGGGGGTATGTTTTTTTTGTTTTTTGTTTGTTTGTTTTTTTCCAAGTGAATGCAGGAAGCTTCCGCGCAGTTGTCTTGTGCATTGAAATGTGAGGTTTAGCTCTGAGCCTCAAGTTAGCGCATAGGCTGTTACTAAACTGCTTTGACATGTGGACATGACTCTCCAATTGGCTGGAGTTGATTTTCTTGCAGTTGGCTCCTGCACATTTGAATGGAAGGAAGTTTAGCTTTGAGCCTCAGAACCTGTGTTGCCTTTTTTTTTTTTTTTTCCCCAAACAAGGAATGGAATTTCTTTGACGGCACTGTGGACAAAATTAATTGGATGCGATTTTTGCTTGTGAAAAACGAATGGAGTGAGGTTCCCGAGAACGGCCAAGTTAGCACACTGATTGCTATCAAATATTTCTATTGCAGTTTTTTTCACGTGGGCATTTTTCTCCAATTTTCCTTCCACTTGGCTCCAGCATTTGAATGGATAGAGATTTCGCTTTGAGCCTCAGGTTCCGCTAGGCTAGCCCCTTTTTTTTTTTTTTTTTTTTTCAAAAGCTGTTGTACGTCCTTGTCCATTTTTTTTTTTTTTTAAAGCATCTCGTGCACACAAAAGAGAGCGACGTTTCCTCGCGTACGACATCAGACTTAACGGTAACCATGGAAATCTTGACAGAGCAGACACTCGCTGTGAAGAGTGAGCGATGCGCGCACACGCACGTGAGATGGGAGAATGTTTCGTCCGCTTCCGGCAAGTGACGGGACAGAGGCCACCCAAAATGTTATTTTTAGTCGCCGCTGCCGCGAGGGGCCTGCTTGTGCTTAGCCAGCAAATTGTCCCCTCGTCCGCCGTATAGCGAGCCGGCTGACCCGTTTTGTTGACCAGGCGGAACGAGTATCGGGCAAGTCGTCACGCGTCGACCCAACCGATTAATTGTGAAAAATGTTATAAGGAATACAGTGATGAATGTTGACAACAAGATAATTGACCTGAAAATAGCAAGCAGAGACTGCAAATTAATGAATGCAATTAAAAAAATAAATAAATAAAAATGCTCATATCGTCCAATTTTCTCGCCTGACCGATTAATCGGCCTGAGTCACATACTACCATGCACTAGTAAACAAAGAAGATGCACTGCGAAGTTATTTGCTTGTTTCAAGTGCAATTTTTTCCACTTGGTGGAAATGAATTCAGGAGCTAAGACAGCCACTTACTGCGTTAGACGCCATTATACTGGATTAGCTTGTTATTAAATTCATTGTTTCAGCTCTGTACTATATACAAAATGTGTAACGTAATGATTTAGGGAGGCGTTTACTCCTGAATGACAAGATTGTGACTTTTTCATGGGCAACTCTGTCAAATTGCCTGACGAGGAAGCAGTGAGTGACTCCCAACACAGAGCCATCATGTTGAAAAGTTGTCGTCATGGAAACGCGTCGAGAGCCCTTTGACAATTCTTACAAGCTCATCCAAAGCATTGACTTTTTTTTTTTTTTTTTTTTTTTTTTTAAATCTTTCCATTCACTTCGCATATTTGGATGGGGATGTCTAAAAGTCAAAATGAGCAATTCAAACTGAATGTTTAAATGATCATTCCTGGTAAATAATGGATTGCCTCATTTTTTCTTTTTATTTTTTGAGGGTTTGGGGTTAATAATTGCCTTTTTTTTTTTTTTTTTTGAGGGGGAGGGTTAGGGTTCGGGTTCATAATGGATTACCTAATTTTGGAATTTTAATATTTATTTTTTGGTTCGGGTTAGGGTTAATAATGAATCACCTATATTTTTTATTTTATGTATTTATTTTTAGGATTAGGATTAATAATGGATTGCCTATTTTTTGTATTTTATTTTATTAGTATTGTGGATAATAATGGATTGCCTATTTTTTATTTTTATTTTATTAGTATTATGGTTAAGAATTGCCTATGTTTTTTATTTTTTGTTTCTTTTATTAGGGTTATGGTTAATAATGGATTGCCTATTTTTTATTTTATTTTATTATTTATTTTTGGGGGGTTCGGGTTGCGGTTAATAATGCATTGCCAATTTTTTTATTTTATTTTTTATTTTAGGGAGGGGGTAGGGTTAATAATGGATTGCCTATTTATTTTTTTGGGTTAGGGTTAGGATTAATAATGGATTACCTAATTTTTTATTTTTTTTTGGGGGGGGGGGGGGTAGGTTTAATAATGGATTGCCTAATTTTGTATTTTAATTTATTTGGGGTGTGTGTGTGTGTGTGTGTGTGTGGGGGGGGGGGGGGTTAATAATGGATTGCCTAATTTTTTATTTTTAGTTTTTGGGGGAGTCGGGTTAGGGTTAATAATGGATTGCCTAATTTTTTTATGTTTATTATTTTTTATTTTTTGTGTTAGGGTTATGGTTAATAATGGATTACCTATTTTTATTTTTAGTTTCTAATGGTTTGAAAAAATCAACGTTGGATGCAAAGGGAAAGAAAGGGAGGTTGGAAGTAAGCAAAACCGTTTTTCTCCCAGCGGGGATGCAAGCCCGCCTCCTTCTTTCCAGGCGTGCATGCGCACACGCGCGCGCGCGCTCAAAAAGCCAGCGCATAAAGCGAGCGAGCCGGCGAGGCGGCTTTCAGGTTCACCTGTGCACGATGAGCTCCACGTCCATGCAGCGGGTGGCAGCCGCCGGCAGAGGACGAGCCGGCCTCAGCAGCTCTCCGGCGGACCTCCGGAGAAAGCGCGCGTAGGACGAGCGCCGCCTGGCTTTTTTTTTTTTTTTTTTTTTTTGCACGTTTGCACGAGTCTGGAATTATGATCCGCCTCGCCGGATGGTCCGCCGCTGCGGATCGGCGAGATGCCGCGAGGAGGCGCTGCGATAGGCGGCGACGGAGGGCCAAACGCAGCAGCGGCAGCGGCGGCAACAGCAGCCGCGCCTCCTCCTCCTCCTCCTCCTCGGCGTGAGATTGTAACGTGAGTCCGCCGTGTTTGTTTGTGGCGCGCACATCACCAAGCGTGGCCTAGTTACAAAAAGCGGCGAGAGCGCGCTCTCGTCACGGAGGCACTTTGGGGTCACCTTTTTTGGAGGACTGCAGCTGGTGAGTGGACTTTTTTTTTTTTTTTTCTTGTCCCGTCGTGGACACCTGCCACACTTTACAACAACTTATCTGATGATGATGATGAAGTGCTCTCATTTGTTTCCAGTGGACGACTTTGAATTGTGCTACTTGCAGCTGCTCAGGAAGTGCAATCATCCAGATTGTTTTTTTTCCTCCCTTTTTTGGTGCCTTGGAAGTTGAATTTGGAGAGTTACCTTTTTTTTTTTTTTTTTGGTGGGATATCTGACCCCCCTTGGGTTTTGATTCCACATTTAAAAGCAGTATGGAAACGCAAACTATGGAATAAGTCAGTCAAGGCAACAAAGCAAGCGGCGCCGGATTTCGAGGTAGGATTCTTTTCGTTCTCAAACATGTCTTCTTTTCCAGTGAAATGTTGCAAGGTCTGCCCAAAGCCAGCTGGGATAGGCTCCAGCACCACCCCCCGCGACCCTTGTGAGAACTAAGCAAGCGGTTGACCATTCCACTCATCAACCGTTTGTGGAATATATTGGTCACGTCGCTTTTTCTGGAGGAAGCGCTCGTCCAGAAATCACTTTTTTGTAAAAACACTGTCATGACCAACGGATGCCTGTCGGTGTCAACGTTGCATCACTTTGCATTTGAGATTCGCACTACCTTTGACTTGAAAGTCAAGACGACACTTTTTGTAAGGAATAGTGAACAGTTACTTGGATATTTCTATACGTTAGATTCGGTTTTGTTTGGGGAGAGCTTAGATCAGAGTTCACCAATTCCGGTTGTCTTGCAGGTTTGAAGATGTTTCCACCCACTAGCACACCTGAGTCATACAATCAGCTCATCAGCATGCCTGATAATGATCCTGGTCTATAGTATCAGGTGTGTCGGCAGCCGGAAACATCTCAAACCTGCAGGGCTCCGGACTAGGGGTGGAAACCTATGGGTACCCCACGATACGATACGGCATGCGATACAAGGCTCACAATAACGATTATCTCCCGATATGACTGGTATGTCCTGGGGTTTGGATCCCAAAACGCAGACACAAATAAGAGTTTTGACACTTTATTCAAACTTGACTAGATGAGAAACAACGAGAAGGTATCAAGAATCACGAGACGCTAAGCTAACTTGGGCTGTGGAGGTACACAGAGTAACAGAGGTAATAATCCAACAAAACACACACTTCTCAGACAGGCTTATATAGACAGCGAATCGATCTGATTGGTTGTGGCTAGACATGTGGGCAATAGGACTGACATGCAATTATCTGATTGGCTGTTGATCAGACAAAGAGATTAAAGATTCTTGACATCACATAGCTTCTGACATCACATACCTTCTTACCAGTTGCAACGAGATGCTGTTACATCAGTTCAAAACAGACACTTGACCTCACGGTCATGACCTAAACATAACCCTTGCATGACCCAAGCATAACCCTTGCATGACCCTAGTCATGACAGCAAACATAACCCTTGCATGACCCTAGTCATGACCGTAAGCATAACCCTTGCATGACTCTAGTCATGACAGTAAGCATAACCCTTGCATGACCCTAGTCATGACAGTAAACATAACCCTTGCATGACCCAAGTCATGACAGTAAGCATAACCCATGCATGATCCTAGTCATGACAGTAAGCATAACCCTTACATGACCCTAGTCATGACAGTAAGCATAACCCTTGCATGACTGTAGTCATGACAATGACGATGATCGATATATGAGTCAGGCAATAAATGATAACCAAAATCTACGATAAAACTACTCAAGATATGAACTGATGTTTTTTCAATGAGAAAGTTGTTTCTTTTTGTACACAGGATTAAAAGTGGTGTCTTCTTCACAGTGTAGTGTATTTTAGGGTATTTTTTTTTTAACAAATGCAAATGTCTTCTTAACTTTCTATCAACAAATTTGTGCCTTCCTTAAACACGATTGTCATGCAACATACATACTGTACAGTTACATAGTCAATTGATTCATTTTAAAAACGGTGAATTTTTTGTTTGTGTAGCATTGCAAAAGTAAATAAATAAATAAAATTGCTTAAATATTGCTCGGAAATTGTGTGCTTCAAAAAGTCGAAGCATAAAATATGTTTTAGAATATCAAAATTGAAGATATAACGATCCATATTTTTCATTTCATTGTATGCCAAAGTGAGTCAGTTGCTGGACAAATAAACACAAGTGAAAGTGAGCTGATGAGTCTTCTTCTTCGCCTGAAGACTCGCGTCCATTTCCCCACCACTGTTACGAGGCGCTCCCCCTAGTGGGCCGTCAAGTCATTGCTCAATAAGTCATGAAGAATGGAGCCGTTCTAGTGGCTGTGTATTCACAACAAATATTGCGATACTTGCGTAGGCGTATCCATAATCTATTGGGAGATAAAGTATCACGATTTATCGCGATATTGATATATTGTCACACTCGGAATTGGTGAACCCCGGCTTAGATTTGTTTGGGTTTGATTTTAGGACTAAAACCTGTTTGGGTTTGTATTTGGATGGGTTTACTTGGGTTCATTACAAAGGTACAAGGAAAAAAAAAAGGTGATTAAGACACCGCACAGCCCTCCAGGCTCCATCTATTTTCTGCCGCCACTTCCCCACCTGGTGACTGGGATGAAAGTGGACGATTTTTGTTTTTTTTCCCCTCCCTCTACCTGCCACGAATGGCGTCTTCAGTCCCCGTTGCGTTTCCTCCCACACAAGCAAAGCAGAGCGTAGCTCGGCAGGCTTTTAAACAAACATCCACTCCACTTTTCCTCCCTCCCTCCCACTCCGTGCGTCCCTCCCTCGGCTCCCTGGGAGGGTTTGAGCCGGAAGCCGTCGGCCTCCCACACGTTTCCCTTTTCAGCCGTCGCTCGGCTCAGCAGCGGTGCCTTTTGCATCCGTGCTTTTGCGCCTTTGAACGCAGCGTCCTGGCCGCCCGCGCTTCGCCGCGATGCGATGTCGCCTTCAAGACGGCAGCGGCAAAGTATGGAAATCTCCCGACTCGCACCTCCGAGGCGCGGCGTCCAAACGGGAGCAAAGGACGGGAGCTCGTATCTGCTTGGTTTGTTGCGCAATAGCGGCCGCCATCTTTGTAGAGTATGTCCGGCCGCGTCCGCCATCTTTGTAGGCTTTTTGTTGCTGTCTACGTCCGTCATTTTGATGGAATCAATCTTTGTGGGAATGTTTTCTGACAAATGTCTGCCATCTTTCGTACTTTTTTGGTGGCGTGTGTTGCAACTATGTACACTGTGTATGTGTGTCGCCATGTCTGCCATCTTTGTTTGGTTTATTCCTGCACAGGCGCAATTTTTGTGCACTAGTGGAGTGTTTTGCGGTAATATTGACCATCTTTCTTGAGTGCCATGAGTGCCAGCTTTGTCGTGAGCGTTTTGGGCTATATGCCACAGAGGAGGCGGGACTTCCCGGTAGGGCTGCGCAGATCGATCCAACGTGAGTATCGGTATCGATACTCACGATAGAGCGCTCGTATGGATATTAGGGATGTGAATTGCCACATATCTGGCGATTCGACCGATCCGAATCACGATTCATAGGTCACGACTTGATTCGATACCGAATGATCCCGATACAAATCTATATGTCAATTATTGGGATTTTTTTAACTCAGGAAGTTCAGAAAGTCAGGAGAGAAGAGGAAAGAGCAAAGGAAAGGAAGATGAAGCAAAATGAAATCCAGCACCAAGCAGACACCATCTGCCACCCACAGGCGTTACAAAACCAGAATCTTTAACCAACCACAGAAACCTCGAAATTCCAAGAGATTAGGGAGCGCTCCAGAGACCAGAGGAAAAACTAAAGGAAGGACAGGAAAAACTAAAGGAAGGACAGAAGGATAGATGAAGCAGAATGAGATCCACAGACACCAGCCTGTTCTCTAGCTTCACAAACACTAGCAATACATCAAAAGTATTATTATTATTATTATTATTATTATTATCATTATTATTAATATTATTGTTATTATTATTATTTTTATTATTATGTATATTATTTATTAATAATTTATTATTATTTATTTATCTATTCTTTTTTTTCTTTTCTTTTTTTAAGAGAGATTTACTTTATTTTATTTATTTATTTATTTTTTTTAAAGCACAATATGAATCTCAGCACGTTCAAGCCTCAAGCAAAAGACCTGCAAAAGTCCCTAAATGGAATCAATATCTTTGTAAACAATTTTCAGATGAAAATGTTAACATTAATGTGAAGCGATGTCGAGGGCATCTATTGATTGTAACTAATCAAGTAACTTTTAAAGCTGCTCCTTGTAATAATTTGCCCCACAATATTTTTTTATGAAATAGACTTTTTATTTTCCCATTTATGACTGACACGTCTTCTACATGTGTACATGTACATCTACAATCATTTTTTGAGTCCCTTAAAAAAATAAATAATCTGATGGCGATTAATGGTGAAAAGTGTATAAGGGATAAAATAATTTTTTTGGGTGACGTCGATGATTCATGGAGTCACGGAATAAAAGAGGCTAACTTGCCTGCTGGCCTCCCTCCTCTTCCTCCTCTTCCTCCACCCTCGTCTTGGTTGTCTCGCACCCCAGGCCAGACGGGAGTGTCAACAAAGGGCTGCCTTTCCGTTTGCGAAGGTGACGCCTTCATCCGCACGTGGCTACAAAAAGTAGAAGAAGAAGAAGCGAGCACCTTTGATTATCACTGACGATGCATGTGGACAAATGAGATTGCTCCTTTTCCAAATGTGTCAAGTATCAAAAATTTAACATTTCCCAGGATAATAATAATAATAATAATAATTATTATTATTATAATAATAATAATAATAATAATAAAAAGGCCACTACTGAACTTCCTTCTTCTGTATGGTTGTACAGCAATAATGAAAAAAATAATATTTTAAATTATTATAAATGAACCCCAAAAGCGCAGACAAAACCAATTGATATTTTCACTATAAATACATATTTATAGCTGTATTTAGTTTTATAAACTTAAGATGTACTTCCCCCCCCCACCCCCCCACCCCCCCGCCAAGCCATGTTTGCGCAGTTTATCGCAAGTGAGCAATCTTTATGGACTGTTTACACTGACCTGTATATATGACTGGATAGTCGATAGCTCTTACACGCCTGTGCAGGCTGTTGAAGTTACGGGGCAGCCATCTTGTTACTCCCACGTTGCCAGCAGACTACTCTATCAACTATACGTACAGACGAGACATGTGCAGCTTGTAGGCAGTTAGTATAAGGCCGGAGGCGGGCTGGGGGCGGGGTTTGTGCCGGGGTGCTCACTATTTTTTAAACAAGTAAAATAAATAAATAAATAAAACAGTGGACGGTATGTTCTGCTTTGAAGACCCGGCTTTTTCTTTTATTCTTGTATTGCGCAGTTTCTTAGACCCCAATATTAGATTTGGCAGAGGCATATTTTGGTGAATTACAGTGAGAATTCTTTATTTATACAAGCGCTGTACTAAACATCATGAAGTATATAATTTATACATGTATTTCAGGCAAATAGTAAAATGTCTAAAGCCCTCTTGTTTATGTTTAATAAATTGAAAACAGCATAAATGCTGTTTCTACTAAGTACTGAAATGTTCTTCAATTTGGATCCTGTAAATCTATCGGATGGTATGGCGACAAACGTTTCTTGGGAGGAGCAATATGGCGGCCTCGCCAACTCAAAAGTCTTGGCCTAATCGGCTATCCAGTTATATATATATAGATCAGTGACTGTTTAGCAGCATGCCCGCCATCTTTGTGGAATATTTTGCGTACCAGAAGGTCAGCCATCTTTGGAGAGTGTGTTTTGTCCGCCATCTTTGTGGCGTGTAAGTCGGCCATCTTGGTGGAGTGTCTCGCCACCTTTGAACGTCGTCAATGTTTGTTAACGACTGTAAGCATGGCCACCCTCTTGCTTTGAAGTGCGTCACATTGTTGAAAAGCAGCCGGTCGCCTGGCTGGTATAAAATCGAGCGTTGCCATGACGACGCGAGCAGAAAAAGCCAACGTAATGGAGCAGATTGGTGCTTTTTTTCCCCCCTCTGAAAGGAATGCTTAATGTGTGGGACTCATTTGCGCTGACTATTAAGGTGCTAATCAAGGTCAAGTGGAAAAAAAAATAAAAATGGAGTGCACATTCGTCCACATTGTGCACGGACAGGAACAGGAACACTGTGTCATGTTTTCAAGAGTTTTTTTTTTTTTTTTCAGGAGCAGGAGTGAGATGTACTTTGCACTTGCCCGGGTTCAAACAGGCAACGCTTCTTTGTCGTTTTCCAACAATTGGAGCATTTTTTTTTCTTTTAATTTGTCTTCCAAATAAGGTGTCGTTAAGAAGGCCAAAAAAAAAAATGTCAGCGGTAATTGGATGTCGCGGGCGGCACGTGCGTGGGCGCGAAAGCTGGCCGTCTGTCCGGCTGTCAAGGACAATGCTGCGGCTTAATAGCGGGGCCCGTGCCCACCGCCTTAATTACACACACGCACGCACACGTGCACGATTTGCCGGCTCGGGCTTTTGAACGCGCAACATTCCTCGTCTGAAGAGGAAGATGACATTTTTCAACTTCAGAATTCATGCAAGAATGCTCAGATTATAGGGATACTTCACTTATTTAGCCCATTAGAGCTATAAAAAGTCAATATTTTGTCTATAATTCATTTGATACTTTCATTTACTTTGGTAATGTATTTAATGCATGAGCCTTTGGGGATGATTTGAAATGTGATTTAAAGTGCATTTATTTTGATATGAACCGCCGTAGTAAAGCATGTCTCACAACAGTGACGTCATCTCGCAGCAGCCAATAGAAATAGACCAAAAGATGATGTTACTCCCATGCTGTTTTTTTAAATAGTGCACACAAGTAATACACATTTTTTTTAAAACTAATACTAAGACTAACAAAAAAAAAACTGAAACTATAATTCAAACAATTTTGTTAACGAAATAAAATTAAAAACAAAAATGCTTGTTTTAAAAAAACAAAAACTAACTGAGACTACATTTGATGTTTACAAAACTAAAACTAAAAAATGTCCTTCAATTTCATCTTTGGTAATTAATTTAATGCATGAGCCTTTGGGGATGATTTGGAATGTGATTTGAATTTTTTTTGTATTTTTATATTTATTATTTAATATTTATATTTTTATATATTTTTTATTGTAATTTAATTGTGATTTATTTTAATATTAAGAGGAATAAGGACGTTTGAAAGCGTGTCACACAGAAGTGATGCCATCTAGCAGCAGCCAAGAGAAAAGCACCTTCACATGACATCACTCCATGCTGTTTTTTTAAATATTGCGCACAAGTAGCACACATTAAAAACAAAACAAAAGTAATCCTAATACTGAAACTAACTAAAACTCAACTAAAATGAATAAAAACTACCAGAACCACCCTGAAATAATTAAAAGTACTACATTTAAAAAACACAACTCAAAACGAAATCAAAAGTAACCGTAAAAATTCCCAAAGTATAATAACCCTGAAGGCGACAAATATATTGTCTTGCAAAAAGCAAGTTGTCGCTTGGCCGGATGAGACCTCGTGGCTGCTGCATGCCTTTGACTGATTGTTGGACTCCTTTTCCTCTTAAGGTCACATTTCATTGGCTCCCCTCTGACTTTTCCAACAAAGAGACACCGCCTCCGTGTCTCGCCTGACGTGTTTTTTTTTTGTTTTTTTTAAACTCTTCTGGCGTGGGCTGGCACAGAATGTTCAAATTTACACACAGAAAGAAAGAAAGAGTGGCAGCTGAAAGGAAACCATTTGGACGGCTGAATGAAAGCCGGCCAGGACGGACAGGTGGACGGACGGCTGGACGGGGACTCAACATGTGTGCAGGGCACAAAGAAAACTGGAGCCTGGCAAGAATTAAAATCACGATTATTCAGGCAATTATTTTGGTACAAGACAAGAAAATGTTTTAAGCATTTAAAAATATTGACCAATTAAAAAAATACAAACACCAAGTTCCAGAAGTATAACAGAATTTACAATAATATATATTTATCATAATATATATTTATTTATTTATTTTGGCAATAACTAGAGGTTGGAGTGCAGCGTGCACTTTGCAGTAGGATAATCTTTTTTTTTTTTTTTGGGGTACAAAACAAGACAATATTTCAATGTAAAAAAACAAAAAACAAGTAAAAATATTAAGACAAAATTCTTTTGGAAAAACTATAATTAAAAAAAATATTAAATTAGTTATTTTAAAACTGAAAAATACAATGATGGTGATTTTGTTAAATGCAACTAGATGGGTTGGAGCTTCACTTGGAGGCCCGCCCACTTTGCTTTTTTTGTGATGACAACTGCTAAAAACGAACAAAAGGAAGCTGCACAATTCACTCACAGAAATCTGAGAGCAATTCATCAGTGACAATTTGATGCCGAAGGTTGCCTGACCTCCTTGGACCATGTCTAAATAATGGCGCAACGCATCTAATGCCATTTTAAGGCCCGCCCATTTTACTGGATTTGGACTGATTTTGCAAGGCCCACAGAATATTGTGTTCCTTGCTTATAAAAACATGGAACCCACCAAAAAGAAATGTTTAAAGTCACTTCTTTCAGCAGGTAAAAGTATGTTTATTTTTCTTTCTTTCCCCGTTTTGCAGCAATTAGCATTGGAATATAGCTAGGTTTCATCAGTATTTACAAATCTATTTAGAATTGTGAGTAATTGAGATTTTATTCAACATGGCGCTGGTTGATCTCTTATATTCGCCTGTCACCTACTGGCCATTTCTATGATTACAACCATTGCTTGAAGCATTCTTTTCAGTTGAGAGGCTGCATCAAAGCCTTCTATAGGCTCTAGCTTAAAAAAAAAACCCCATATAAACACGTCTTTGGCACACTGGTAATATTTCAATTAGAACGTGTTTCTCCGTTTTTGGGAGCAAATGAGTGAGAAAGTGTTAAATGCTAACATCATCGTGTTTCTCGTGTCGCGTCAGATCACCGACCTCGGCGGAAGAGCATCGCCACGGGGAAGCAGCCCAGCATGGACCTCCCCCCCAGCGTCCCCCTTCAACCCTTCCGACAATCCGTGAGTAACCCCCCCGCCTGTTCCCTCTCGTTGCCCCTTGCGACCCCCCGCGCCTGGGGCCGGCGGCGGCGGCCCGGCGGCACTCCCCCGCCGACCCCCCTCCCGCTCTCCCTGGCCGCGTCGCCCGTCCTCGCTCGGCACCAGCGGGGGCGGCGTGACTCCCAGGGCGCCCGGGAGGGAGGCGGCGTGTCTCCCCTGTCCCGCTCGCTGCCCCTCTCCCCTTGCCTGTCGCTGCCCCTGCCCCGCTCCACCTCCTCCTCCCCCCCTTTCCCGTACTGGGGCGGAGACTGGAGGGCCGCCGCTTGGAGTCCCGTGGCGGGAGGAAGCCTCATTGCAGCGCTGCCCCCGGTGGAGGTATGTGGAAGTGGAAGATCACGCTCGAGCGTCTCGCCTTATGAGCGTAGAGTTATGCTAACGTTATGCTAGCAAGCAGTCTTGTTGAAAGTAGCTCAGTACTTGAGTAAAATTGCAAGTACCTTAAAAACTTCTAAAGCCAAATGTATCATATTAATAAATACTTGACATTTTGAGGCTTCTATTTTATGAGTATAATAATTTTTCTCCCATTAAAACCCTGATGTATATGACCTGATACATGCATTGCACAGATAATCCATTAGAGGGCGGTATCACCCAGCTGATGGCATTTCCAGCGACCTTGCGAGATCGCCCCAATTGAGAAAGGAGATGCTTATTAAAAGTGGGAAATGTTATTTCAGATTTTTGGAAATACGAATATGCTTGATATGTCTGTTTATGATTGCACGGTAATATCTGTGACCGATAATTATCAGCAATTATCGACCTATTTGACGTCAAACAGATAAACCAGATAATAGAGAAATCTGCTGATAATTATCGGCAATTATCTATCAATATGTTTTCTTACAGATGAACCAGATAATAGAGAACTCCACCGATAATTATCAATCAATTTGACGTCATACAGGTAAACCAGATAATAGAGAAATTCGCCGAAAATTATCGGCAATTATCAACCAATTTGACATCATCTCAGATAAACCAAATAATAAAGAAATTCGCAGATAATTATTAGTAATTATTGACCTATTTGACGTCATACAGATAAACCAGATAATAAAGAAATTTGCCAAAAATAATCGGCAATTATCGACCAATTTGATGTCAAACAGATTAACCAGATAATAAAGAAATTTGCTGAAAATTATTGACCAATTTGATGTCCTACTGATAATCCAGATAATAACGAAATTCGCCGAAAATTATTGGCAATTATCAACCAATTTGATGTCAGATTAACCAGGTAATAACAAAATTTGCTGAAAATTATAGGCAATTATCGACCAATTTGATTTCATACAGATTAACCAGATTATAAAGAAATTTGCCGATAATTATCGGCAATTAAGATAATTAGCGGCAATTAACGACCAATTTGACGGCATACAGATAAACCAGATCATAAAGAGATCTGGCGATAATAATTGACATGCCACGTTGGTCCATCTGTTGTGGCTCATATCAATCAAATTCAGCTTTTCATACATTGTAACATTGCATAAAGTTTACACAATGTTTCAATGTATTTGTACTTTAGACTTTATTGTAGGACTTGGAAGTATTTTTTTGTCTTCAAGTTGATTTTACAAACAATTATCGGCTTACTTATCAGTTATTATCGACATCAGCAATTTCGAAATGATCGGTTTATTTGGTAGATCGGTTGAAAATAGCATGATGGTGCACCAGTATTTATTATTATTATGCTTTTGCCAGTGATTAATGTACAAATTTAAAGCGTTGTGACCGGATGTATCAAATATGACACAAATCAAAAGTCATGTGGAGTTGGGCGGGCGTTATGCTCGCCGCTGCCCCCGCAGGCTAAGTTGGCACACCGCGTCCGTCTTGCGCGCTGACGATGTCACGCCGCTAACACTCGCACCTTTTGTTGCGCCGGCGTGCAGAGTTTCCTGAGCAGGCGGTTGAAGGGCTCCATCAAGCGGGCCAAGAGTCAGCCCAAGCTGGACCGGAGCAGCAGCTTCCGTCACATGATCCTGCCTCGCTTCCGCAGCGCCGATCAGGACAGGTGGGCGTCCTCAAACGAGTCAAATAAGCGCACCTTGGCCAAGCCTCTCGCCTTGACTTTGTCGCCGTCGGCAGGACGCGCTTGATGCAGAGCTTCAAAGAGTCGCACTCGCACGAGTCGCTGCTGTCGCCCAGCAGCGCCGCCGAGGCGCTGGACCTCACGCTGGACGAGGACGCCGTCATCAAGCCCGTACACTCCAGCATCCTGGGGCAGGAGTACTGCTTCGAGGTGAGACTCGTCACGACCAACGCCCGCCGTCGCCACGGTAACCAAACCATCCCGCCTCAGGTGACCACGGCGTCGGGAACCAAGTGCTTCGCGTGTCGCTCGGCGGCCGAGAGGGACAAATGGATCGAGAACCTGCAGAGAGCCGTCAAGCCCAACAAGGTGAGATCGAAAAACAATCAAAAAAGATATTGGAATATCGTGCAATATGCGGTATAGTTGGTGAATACTGCGATATCGATAGATATTTAACGTGTACCGAAAGAAATGACATCTTTTTGATCAAATGAAAGAACTACTTTTTTTCATTCACCAAAATAAGCAAACTTAATATAATCTTAGTGATTAATTGTAATTACCTCTCGATAATCAACTATTGGATGGTGGTGCACATTTTCATTAACGTCTGACTGGTCAAATTCAAATAAAAGCATAAAATTCCATCTGAAACTTATTGCATGTCTTTGCAATATGCATATTGCATGGACCGATATCGCAATTAGGGCTGCACGATATCGGAATATCATGCGCTATGCGATATAGTTGCTGAGTATCGCGATATTGATATTATTGCATTATTTAAGATGTACCCCCACCCCCCCAAAAAAAATAAATTTTACAATCTAATAAAAGAATGACATTTTTCATGCAACAAAATAAGCAAACTCAATATAATCTTCTCTCGACCTCTCGATAATGTTCAACTATTGGATGGTGATGCACATTTTAGTTAGCAGCAGATAAAAGCACAAAATTTCATATGAAACTTATTGCATGTCTTTGCGATATGCATATTGCATGGACCAATTTCGCAATTAGGGCTAGCTTTGAGCTAGCTTCATGCCAATGTCAAACATTGTACACAAGCTCATGGAAATCAGCACTCTTAACCCTCAAACAAACTAACGAGAGAGCTCAGTAGAGCTCAGTGCTGCCTAGGAATGTTGTGGCACAACACGGTACTACACTGAAATCACACCAAACCAACTTGACTTTTTTTTTTTTTTTAATAAAATGCACATTTCAATCTAAAGTTGCCTGGTCAATCTGTAATATAGTGCGTGTGGATGCTAACTATGAACAGCAATAACATTGATATATTAACGCCACCAAAAAAAAAAAAAAAGACAAAAGAAAAAAACAAGATGTCTGGATCATAAAAAAAAAAAAAAAAAGACCATTCTTAGATGGAATGCAGCCACCAGGAATCATTAGTCGGATGATAGCGAGCTGTCCAGATGTTCGGACCGTGGGGGGTCCTGGCGCACACATGAACACGCGCGCACACACGTAAACACGAGTCGGATCCCAAGCAGAGCCGAGAGAGTCACGGCAAAGACAAAACAGCTTGAATTGTGTCTTTGCCTTTTCCGATGATTGATCGATGTTGCCTTCAAGTCGACGGGACGTTCGGCTGCTCTCATCTCGCCAACTCATATTGTTGATGTTAAAAGGAGCACAAAAATAATACAAAAATTAAAATATTATGCAATCATTTTAAAAACATCAGCAACAAAAAAAAAGGAGGCTACATGATGATGTAGGGCTGTGCAATTCATCGAAATTTAATTACAATTTTAATTATTATACTCCACAATTACAAAATCAACATAATTGTAAAAAAAAAAAAAAAAAAAGATTATTTAATATAAATTTTTGAGTTGATTACATTTATACATTTGCACCTTTTAAAATTTTAAAACAACTAATTTATTTTTTTTTAAATTATAGTTTCTCCAAAGAATTTCATTTTTCTTAATATTTGTATTTATTTACTTATTTATTTATTTTACATTTAGAAATGTTCTTGTTTTATGCCAAAAAATAAATAATCGTCGCAACAGTGCATGTTGCACTCCAACCTCAAGTTTTTGCTAACATAAATAAATATATATTATTAAAATATATATTATTATAAATTTCAATTATTGTCAAAATAATCGTGATTATTATTTGTACCAGAATCGAGCAGCCCAATGATGAGGATGATTGACATGTTGCTAATGTTTGGAATGTTAAAATCATTTTTAAAAATAATATACCAAAAATGGGGGGCCTCTTCCATTGGGCACCATCGTCCATTTTTTGGCATTGCGAAATCATCAAGTACGCAACTCACTCCCACGGCAACAATTTCTTACCATTTCATATGATATGATGAACATCCAATCTTCAAATGTGCCGATTGAAAAGGATGATCTTTTTATGAGAATATTGTGGTGGCTTTGCGAGTGCGGTAATAATTAAACGACGAGCGTAGAGCTAGCAGATGGCCAGCTCATTTCAAACGATTAATTATTAATTCTCAATTACGCTCAAAAAAAGCAAACAAATGACCCGAGTGATCATGACGCCGATGGGGCCGCCACCAACAACAACGATGACATTTGTGCCCAAAAAGTACCCGCAAGAAATGAATTCTGCAAAGTCGTTCGCTTTACAGTTGACATTTATTGGAAATATTTTAAGGCTCTCAAAGCCCTCATCACGCAGTGTACACTTTTCTCATCGAGGATTTACATTTTCTCACATTTCCCTCTTGTTTAAACATTCAATAAATGTTCAAACCTTCATCAATTTTATACAATAAGTTTATTACTGTAAAAGAAAAAAAAAATGCATGCAAAATTAAACTAAAAAAAATCTGCGATACAGCGAGACCGTGAAAAGTGAACCGTGTTATCATGAGGGAACACTGTACACGTTAAAAAAATAAATAAGAAAAAGTATCACAAATTATCGCGATATCGATATATAATCACACGCTTTAAGTCATGAGACTTTTTTGTCAACTTTGACATCTTTCACAAAACTTCCAGATAGCTTGTGAAACGTTGATATCTAGCGAGACTTTTTCATATACCGCGTGAGAATTTTGAAACTCAACCTACCTTACGACGCTTTGACGTATCTCGCGAGACTTTGACAAATGAGATGTCAAAACCTTGTCCTAATGACGCTAACAACAACGATGACATTTGCGCCAAACGGAGTCAACCCGGCGTGTTTAAAAATAGCCCGGCGCACGTTTAAAAATAGTCTTTTTGTGATGAGTCGTCTGCCATCGTGCGTCCTTCATCTCGTGAGTCACTACGTGTCGGTGGCGCGTCGGTCTCACGGCCTCTCGCCCGTAATCCGTTAGCGTTAGCTTAACGCGCGCGGCTCTCCCTCTGGCAGGACAACAGTCGTCGCGTGGACAACGTGCTGAAGCTGTGGATCATCGAGGCGCGCGAGCTGCCGGCCAAGAAGCGCTACTACTGCGAGCTGTGCCTGGACGACATGCTGTACGCGCGCACCACCAGCAAGCCGCGCACTGACACCGTCTTCTGGGGGGAGCACTTTGAGTTCAACAACCTGCCCACCGTCAGAAACCTGCGCCTGCACCTCTACAAGGAGACGGACAAGAAACGACGCAAGGTGAGAGAAAAAACAAGACCGGTTCCTGCTTCGGAAAAGATGACTTTTGACATCGACCTCGCAAAAATGTCAACATATCTCTGTGGAGACTTTGATTGAGCTCATAAGACTTTGACGTACCTCATGAGATGTCCTAAGAAGACTTGGTGTCAGGGTTACCTGTTTGACATCTATTAAACACGACACAAAAACTAGCGAAGATACTCAGTTCAAAGCTCGCAAGGAGAGAGGAACTGACTGATACAATTGACTAGTGCACTCTCTAAAAGAATCCTCTCCTCACCCTCTCCTTTTATTTGGTTTCCACGCCCCTAGTTCCATGGGTGTTCCAACTCTTAAAATGCAAATGCAATGCATAGTTGGCACACAGTGTACTTGTTTGTCTATGTGAGTGGAAAATTGCTGAGTACATGTGTGGTCAAGTTTGCAATCGTTTAACAGACAGAGGCGGACTTAGATTAGATGTTCTTGTCAATCACGGAATATGTTGCCTGTACTTTGACATATAGCTTGAGATCATTGATAAATTTCACGAGACATCACCATATCTCATGAGACTCTTACATAACTTGGTGTCTCTCGTGAAAGCTTTTCTCAGGAGCAAGCAGGCGAAAGTCTGAAGGGTCTCCGATGAATTTCAACTGGTTTGCACTAAATTATCCCTCCTCGTATCTTGTGTGACGGCGCTCCCCGTACGTTCCCAACGGCGTGACCGAACGTGACTCGTGTTTGTCCCGTTGTCAGGAAAAGAGCACGTACTTGGGCCTGGTGAGCATCCCCATCTCCAGCATCACGGGGCGCCAGTTTGTGGAGCAGTGGTACCCGGTCATCCAGCCCAGCGTCCTGACCAAGGGGGCGGGCGTGGGCGTGGGCGTCGGCGGCAAGATCATCAACGCCTCGCTGCGCCTCAAGTCCCGCTTCCAGACCATGAACATCCTGCCCATGGAGCTGTACAAGGAGTTTGCCGAGTACGTCACCAACAACTACCGCACACTCTGCGCCGTCTTGGAGCCCGTCCTCAGCGTCAAGAGCAAAGAGGAGGTGGCCTGCGCGCTGGTGCACATCCTGCAGAGCACCGGCAAAGCCAAGGTAGGCCCGTTCGCTTCTCGGTGATAAGACCCGGATGGTTTTTCGAGCACCGGTACAAATACCGATTTATTTGTAGTAGGTGTGAATTGACTCGTACCTGACGATTCATTTTGTATCATGATTCTAGAGCTGTCGAAGTTAATCGATTAATCGACAAGTAATCGATTAGCAAATTAATCGACGATTTTTAGAGTTTGAAATTGTCCAAATTATCTGATTTCAGCATATCAACATAATTGTTGACTGACTTCTGTCGTTTAATGTTCCATTCATATAACATTCTTAAGGTTTGAACCCGAACCCTAAGTAAGATGTTTTGTTGAATATTTTTCAATCAACAATGGATGTTTAAAAATCGATTCGGCCGCCTATTGAATCAATTCCAGAAATGCGCGCTGTAATATTGTGAAATATTGCCGAATAGATTTTTATTAACACCCCTAGTAGTAGGGTTAATTAAAAGATTTTTTTTTCTATTTTACTGCAAATGAATATTTGCTTGAAATATCGGTTATTGGCCTCCTTGACTACTTGATAATCTGTATCGTATTGGCCCTGAAAAAAACATATTGATACTATATATATGAGATACGTCTCACAAAATATGTCTCATGAAATGTCTCAAGAATTTATTTATTGTTTTTTTCATTTTTTTATTTTTTGGATGTGGCGCGGACTTGCAGGACTTCCTGTCGGACATGGCCATGTGCGAGGTGGACCGATTCATCGACCGGGAGCACCTTATCTTCAGAGAGAACACTCTGGCCACCAAAGCAATAGAAGAGTACCTCAAGCTCATCGGACACAAGTACCTCAAGGATGCCATCGGTTCGTCACTCGGACTTCTTTCTTCTTTGTTCAACTCATTTGCTCCCGAAAACGTATAAATACGTTCTCTTTGAAATGTTTTTTTCAAAGACGTATTTATACGTTTTTTTTAAATGTTTTTTTAAATGCTAGAGCATACAGAAGGCTTTGATGCAGCCTCTCAACTGCAGAGCGGTTGAAGAAATGGTAGTTATTACACAAACGGCCAGCAGGTGGCAGCAGAGTATAAGAGATCAACCAGGGCCATGTTGCAACAAGCTCCTTTTCCCACTGTTTTAAACAGATTTCTGAATAATGATGAAACTTAGCCATATTCTATATTATAAGATTTATATTAATATTATAAGAACAAGAGTAATACACAGGGAACATGGAGAATATTAAACAACATAATTAATTAACGGTTTTAAGAAAATCAATCATCCAGAATATTTTATAAAGTGAAACTATTATTAATAATGAATTCAATGTTTTCGAGTCAGAAAATAGATATAAATAAAAAAAATCTACAGACTGTTTTGATATTGATATAGCGCTAATAAAAAGTATTATACAATATATAGTGCAACCTTTTACTCATGTCTGTAACATGGTATTTTCCCAACTAAAATGAAAAATTGCAAAAGTTATCCCGATTAATGAAAGTGGAAAGAAACCTGTTTACTAACAGTGCCTTTAAGACAGCACTTTTATTATTCTCTATTTTTACCATTGGTTGAGTGATTCTTTGATTGATGATTGATGAATTGATTGATTGATTGATTGATTGATTGATAAATCAAGCAATCAGCATTGATTACATTGCTACATAAAGTCACTCGTACTTTTGCATCAGCAAAACTCCACCAACGTTTCATCCTCAAACGTCAACTTTGTTGAGCGAAAAATCTGCTGGAATTAGTGCGAACCTAACAGGCTAGTCCTCGGTTGGTTTTTCACAGTTGGTCGGGGTTTTTTCTTTCTTTTTTTTCACGATTTTCTTGTGTCACTCCTGACGTAAACAAAGTTGAACGAGTGTAAACTTTGAATTGCAGGAGGCATTTATTTCCAAGCAGGGGCTGACGGGGAATGATTTTTATTTGATTTTCCAGCAGAGTCCAAAGCTATTTTTGCACACTTAGGCCCCCCGGGGGGTGGCTTCGGCACAAATTGAATGAGGCGATTAGCTCGGCTCAATACAGGTGGCAGATGTTTGATAGGGAGGAAGAGGCGGCGCAAAAACAACACAATGAGACTAAAACAGTGGTGTCCAAACTACGGCCCGGGGCCATTTGCAGCCCGCCGTCCATTTTTCAGTGGCCTGCGAAATATGCCAAAAAATGGCATTTGACTCAGTTCAAATAAAATAAAAACAAAAATGTTTGGAGATGGTCAAAGTAAGAAGGTAGAGTGTCGAAAAACAGGTGCTATTAAAGGTTATTTTAGTTAACTAAAACTAACGAAAAAAATAAAACTAAACAATTTCGTTAACGAAATAAAAATAAAAACGAAGATGCTTTTTTAAAAAGAAAACTAACTGAAACTACATTTTATGTTTACAAAACTAACTAAAATAAAACTAACTATAATTATAGCAAAAATGTCCTTCGTTTTAGTCTTTGGTAATTAATTCAATGCATGAGCCTTTGGGGATGATTTTAAAGTGTTGAGTTGAGTTTTTTTTTTTGTTTGTTGCCGCCCAGGGGAGTTCATCCGCGCCTTGTACGAGTCGGAGGAGAACTGCGAGGTGGACCCCATGCGGACGCCTCCCTCCGTCTTGCCGGACCACCAGGCCAACCTGAGGATGTGCTGCGAGCTGGCTCTCTGCAAGATCGTCAATTCGCACTGGTCACTTGCACAAACTGCCACCTTCTCATTTTTGCCTCATGAGTCATCTTTTTATATGACCTTTTTGCCACATAGTGATCATATTTTTTGTCATCTGTTTTGTTACATTTAGGGTCTGTTTATTAAGTTTTTGTTTTTGTTTTGGTCACCCATTGTTCATTTTTTGTCACATTTGAAATCCATTTATCTTTTTTTTTATCTTTTTTTAAAAAATTTTATTTTACATATTCATCTGTTTTGGGCACATGTACATTTTTTGTCATTGTCAACATTGTATGTGTTTGTTTGTTTTATCGCATTTTGAATTTGTCAAATTTGTATTTTAGGTCACATTTTTTGTCATGTTTGTCACAATTTTTTTGCTACATATTGATCTCTTTTTGTTTTTTTTGGTCTTTCGTCACATTTTCAAGTTTTTTTCAAAAGTTGATGATTCTTGTTATATTCAGATTTTTGTTTGTCTTTTTTTGTCAGATTTTGGTCACATTTTGTACGTTTAACTTTTTTTTTGCTGTCATATTGATCATGTTTGTTACATTGTTGGTTTCGTGCCATTCTTAGTCCTATTTTTGTTTTATTTTAAAATATAAATATTTTGTCACATTAGTCTTTTTTGTGAAATTCTTTTTTTTTGTCAAACATATCTGTCAAATTGTAATTTTTTGTTTCGTCATTTTTTGTCACATATAGATCTGTTTCGTCACATTCTTCAGGCTCTGTTTATTGTTTTTTTTTCTATTGCAAGCATATATTTAAGTTTTCCTCCCTGACATTGTAATTTTGTAACATTGTAACATTTTTGACACAATTTTAGTTGTCATGTATGTGTTTGTTTGTTTGTTTGTTTGTTTGTTTGTTTCCATTTTAGTTGTTTTGGTGTTTTTTTTTAATTTTACATATTTTGTTTTGTTTTATCACATTTTGAATTTGTCAAATTTGTATTTTAGATTACACTTTTGTCACGTTTGTCACAATGTTTTGCTGCATATTGATCCCCCCCCCCACACACACGCACACACATTTGTTTTTCTTTCTTTTCATGTGTCATTTTTGTATTTCCTGTCACATATGTCTACTTTTTTGGGGTTACATTTTTATCGGTACCTTGTGAAGCGGCGTTTTAACTGCAAGGATCTTTTTTTTTTTTTTTATTTTGTGTGTTCAGCGTGTTCCCGCGCGAGCTGAAGGAGGTGTTTGCGTCGTGGCGGGTGCGCTGCGCTGAGCGTGGTCGCGAGGACATCGCCGAGCGCCTGATCAGCGGCTCGCTCTTCCTGCGCTTCCTGTGTCCCGCCATCATGTCGCCGTCGCTCTTCAACCTGACGCAGGAGTATCCCGACGAGCAGACGTCGCGCACGCTCACGCTCATCGCCAAAGTGGTGCAGAACCTCGCCAACTTCTCCAAGTAGGTCCACGCGTTGACATTTACGTCTTTCATCATCATCATCACATTTGGATTTCCTCTTGTATTATATTTTTTTGGTCAAGCTTGCATTTTAATGAAACTTTTATGGTTCATTTTTTGAATTTATATGTTATTTTTAAATTTATTTTGGGTCGCTTTTGGATTTTGGGGAGGTCAGACTTTGCCGTATTTACTGTTAGAATTTGATTATTTTGATGTCAAATTTTGATTACACTATAGCCAAATTTTCTTTGTTTGGAAAATGTTGTTACGATTGCTGTTTTTAGTTGTTATTATTTATATTTAGCCAAAATGTATATTATTATTATTATTATTATATAATTTTATATTTAGATTTAGCCAAATTTGATTTGTATGGCAAATTTTGTTTTGATTGTTGTTTTTAGTTATTATTTATTTTTAGCCAAATTTTCGTTTTTTTTAGATTATTATTATTATTATTATATTATATTATTTATATATTATTATTATTGTTATTTTATATTTTAGATTTATATTTAGCCAAATATTATTTGTATGGCAAATTATTTTAAAACCTTGATTTTTATCTTTGTCAAAATTGAAGTTTGATGTCAAATTTGTATTTATTAATTATTATTATTTTTTTTATTGCATAGTTTTGGGTGGGGGCTTGGGTTAGGGCCGACTACACTCTCATCCACAGGGATAAATTTCCCAATTTATTTATTTATTTATTTATTTATTTATTTATTTTTGGTCTGAAACTTGGAGAATGTTTTTGCATGAGAGCAAGAATTTTTTATGGTGTTTTTGCGCGCTTTGAGTAACGTGTGTGCACGTGCGTGCGGCCTTTCCCGTTGTTGAGGTTCGGCATGAAGGAGGAGTACATGTGCTTCATGAACGAGTTTGTGGAGCTGGAGTGGGGCTCCATGCAGCAGTTCCTCTACGACATCTCCAACCTGGACAGCGTCACCAATGCCGGGGGCTTCGAGGGTTACATCGACCTGGGACGCGAGCTCTCCATCCTGCACAGCCTCCTGTGGGAGGTCATGGCGCAGCTCAGCAAGGTACCCTCTCACACGACGCTAGTTCAACTCCCGCACGCCGCCTCCATTCAGACATTTTCAGCATTTACCACAACTCCAACTTGACAGTTTTTTTTCTTTTTCTTACTTAAATTGCGCTCGTACTGAGAAACGTTTTTTTGTCAAAAAGTTGATGAGTCACATTTTTGTTTGTCTTTTTGTCAGATTTTGAGGTTTCGGTCACATTTTGATACAGTTTGTCATATTGATCATGCCTAATACATTTTTGTTGGCTTTATGCCATTTTTACTCCCATTTTTGTTTTACCATTTTCGAACGATGTCAAATTAAATATTTTGTCACATTAGTCTTTATTATGAAATTCTTTTTTTTGTCAAAGTTGTATCTGTCAAAGTGTAATTTATTTTAGTTGATCACTTTTTTTGTCATATTTTGATCTGTTTGTCATAATTGTCATTTCATTTGTCAAATTGTCACTTTTTTGTCAAATTATTTTATGTTGTTTTGATGGTTTTGCCAAATTTTCATTCGTCACATTTTGATCTGTTTTTGTCAGAATTGTCATTGTTTTGTTTTTTTTTGCATTTTGATCTTTTTTTTTTGTGGTCATGTTTTGTCACATTATGATCCGTTTGTAAAAATGTCGATTTTTGTCCAAGCGAAAGGTCAAAGGTGAAAATGTGTGTGTTTGTGGGACGCAGGACGCCATCATCAAACTGGGCCCGCTGCCCCGCCTCCTCAACGACATCAGCATGGCGTTGCGCAACCCGCACCTGCAGCGCCAGCCCAGCCACCAGGCCGAGCGGCTCCTGTCCCGGCCCGCCTTCAACCGCGGCGTCTCCTCCTCCTCCGACTTCCACAACCTCGTCATGAGGGACCTCAACAGGTAAGCGCGGCTGGGGACGGCAAAAATATTCGCCGGGATGGAACGATATCCAAACATCACCATACGATCATTTTCACGATATTGTGGAGAGGTTAAGGTATACAAAAAAAAAAAAAGAAAAAGGTCACGATATTGGAAAAAAAAAATGAGCTCATACTAAAAAAAAACAAAAAAAAGAAATATTGTGCTTTTGTACATTACTCCAATGAAAAATATTATGTATAAAAAATATATCAATATAACATATTGAGGGACTTACTTGCTCATGCAAGCACACATTGAGTTCCTCCACATATTGACTCAGTTTACAAGCATATTAGTTATTATTCATCTGACCGTTAGCATAGATTTTAAACATAGAAGGGCCAAAACATGCCTTGTGAAAATTAAATTGCACTATAAAACACTAGCCACCAGAGGGTGCTACACAAATAGAAATCAACTCGACTTTTTTTTTTTTTTTACAGATGTGCTGCTTTTAATATCATGCCGTGACGACGGCGATGTATTGTGCCTGTTTTAATATCGCGATATTGCCATTAACGTTACATCCCTAGTCACTACTACAGACACGACACATTTTGATTACGTATTTGCATCAATAAATAATGGCTTCATAAAATTTTTGTCCTGGAACCAAATGTTTCATCATGTTGATGACGCAGCAGAAGTGCCTGCACTAAATCTCCAATTCTGCAGGTGGTGCTAGACAATTATGAATGATCAGGGACGGGATGCTCATTTCAGTGAATTAATGGCAAAAAAACAAAACAAAAAACTTTTTTTTTTTTTTTTCTCAAAATCAGCTCCATGGACATGACCCGCCTGCCTTCGCCTACCTCCACCGGCGGCGCGTTGCCGCCGCCTTCGCGCTCGCAGTTGAGCTTTCAGGAGCGTGAGCACCTCCTCCAGCGGGCATCGTCCAAAGACATGTTCTACGTGTCCCGCCCCCCGCTGGCCCGCTCCAGCCCGGCCTACTGCACCAGCAGCTCCGACATCACCGAACCCGACGGCAAGGTGAGTCGCGCGGCATGGGGGGAAATCGATCGATCAATCGATCAATCGCTCGCCATCCCATCGGCCCCCGGGAGACGAGTATGAGCAAAGCATGCCCCCAGCTCATACTCGCCGGAATCTCCCATGATCAAGTCTACAGTGAGCCCCCGTTGAACGACAACCTACACCTGATTAGTTGCTCGCTTAGTACTAACGCGTAATGAAATAAGCTCATGGAAATTAACATGGAAGTCATTTTATCGTTTAAACGGCTGCTGTTTAACCTACGGAACTGCAACATGTTCAAGCGGCGCGGATCTTCTTGTGCTCTTCGGACAATATTACTTTTATCGTCCATAGAAGGCATCTAAAATAAAAATAAATACAAACTATACATGTATGGATAGGTCTGATGCCGCTGAACATTTTGAGGGGTCGAAAGTAAAAAATATATTCACAAATGACTTGGTTATCACACTTCTAAGAGTGAGCCAAATTTTGGCTCATTTTAACTTATATGTCTAAAAAAAATTGAAAATGCCATTGTCAAAAAACACCAACCTTTCCCAAAAAGATTTCTTTATGACTTATTAACATATTGAAGGCTCTAATTTGTTCAAATTGAATATTCCAATTTGAATTAGTTTTTTATATATAGATAGATCATAGTTAGTTGTGCTCTTCGGACAATATTGTTTTTATTGTCCATAGAGGGCATCTAAAATAAAAAAATAAATAAAAATTATACATGTATGGATAGGTCTGATACCGCTGAACATTTTGAGGGTCGAAAGTAAAAAAAAAATATTCAGAAATGACTCAGTTATCACACTTCCAACAGGACGCCAACGCTTGGCTCAAATTGAGCGAGAGGGTTATTTTATTTTATTTTTTTTTAGGTGCACAAGGGTTAAGAACACAATTTATTTTCATGCCTTTATTCAAAAATTTCTTAATTTTCTTTTCATTTATTAATTTGGAATTCATTACTTGTCAAAAATAAATAAGTTGTTGAACATCTACAAGCAAGACGTGTTCTCATAACTTTGCTAACATTGCAAACTGACAAAATAAAAACGCTACTTCATTAAAAAAAAAAAAAAAAAGACACACACACACACACACACACATTGAAAATGCTAATTTCCATCTCAACTAACACCTTGACTACGGTTGACTTTTTATATATTCTTAATTTTCTTTTAATTTATTAATTTAGAATAAATTATTTGTTAGTTTTGTGAACATAAAATGTAGTTTCAGTTAGTTTTTGTTTTTTAAAATGCATTTTCATTTTTATTTTATTTCGTTTAACGACATTGTTTTTTCGAATTTTAGTCTTAGTTTTTTGATAGTTTTAGTTCACTAAAATAACCTTGGATTGCACATCCAAAAAATGTGGCGGGGGAAGTCGTCGGTATCATAAAGGAGAATGGCGACGTAGCGGGGGTGCACTGTATCATGACATCTTGCTTGTCGCTTCATCCCGGAGAGTATTTGCCAGCAAATACTCATCTTTGCGACATCCGGGCTACCCTCATACATCACCCGTGCTCATGTCAACGTTTGGCGGGGGGGGGCGGGGCTTCGTGGCGTCTCCTCCGTGTCAGTAAAAAAAGCGTTATGTATATGATGGACCCTCCATCCAGGACTCCCGAATGAACAGCGTGTCTCACCTGCAGTCGGTGGACATGCTCACCTCCTCCCAGGCCTCCATCGCCGGCATGGGCAGCTTCGGGGGGCTGAGCGGTGGCGGCCTGGGTTCGGGGGGCCTGAGCGGCCAGCTGCGGGCCGGCAGCAGGTTTTCGGCCGGCTCGGGCGGCTCGGGCGTGTCGGCCGGCCTACGGCTGGGCCGGATGGCCGCCGCCGCCGTCGCCGCCACCGACTCGCTGTCCCAGCAGCAGCAACAGCAGGCCGCCGCCATGCGCTACCCGCTTTCCTTCCAGAATCCGCTCTTTCACCTGGCCACGGCGGACGGGCCGCAGCAGCATCAGCGCGGTGGCCGCGCTCAGCCCCCCGCGCCGCTGCTGCTGGCCCCCGAGCCCGAGCCCTCGCACCCCAGCTACGTGCCGCAGTTCGCCCGCGGCGGCGCCTTCTCCCGCAGCGAGGACCTGTCCACCCTGCGCAGCCGCGACGCCGCCCACCTGGGCCAGCCCAGCATCATCCACTCGCACAGCTACAGCGACGACTACGGCCGGGCCGACTACGCCCGCCGCCAGATGTCCGTCGTGCACATGCAGGTGCGCGCGCCCGCCACGCCGCCGGAAACCACCGTATTCACGCCGCCACGACTTCCGGGAACTTCACTGGTGTTGACGGGGAGAAACACTCGCCATTAGAAGACCATTTCACTAATATATCTTTTGAAAAAATACTACTGCTAATAATAATATATATATATCTGGGCTGCACGATATTGGGATATCATTCGATATAGTTGCTGGATATAGTGATATTTAACATGTACCTAAGGAAATTACATGTTTGTGATCTAATAAAAGAATTACATTTTTCATGCAGCAAAATTAGTCAAATCAATATATTCTTAGTTAATTAATTGTAATTATATCTCGATTATGTTCAACTATTGGATGGCAGTGCACATTTTAGTTAGCGGCTGACTGGTCAAATTCACAAATTCAGATAAAAGCATCAAATTCTTATTGCATATCTTTGCGATATGCATATTGCATGGGCCAATATCACGATATTGATATTATTTTTATATATTGTGCAGCCCTAATATAAATACCAAATCATAGTGTTATATATTATACTAGTCCTTCTCAATTATTTGTTTTCAGGAACTACATTGTTAAGGGATGAAGCTAGCATGCTAAGATGCCAACCAATGCTGGATAGCCAATAGGCCGAGACTTTTGAGGTGGGAGGCGGCCATATTGCTCCTGCCTAGAAACGTTTCTCGCCATACCATCCATCCGATACATTTACAGGATCCAAATTGGAGAACATTTCACACAGTACTTAGTAGAAACATCATGATTTATGGTGTTTTCAATTTAATAAACTTAAACATAAAGAAGAGGACTTCAAACATTTTACAACTTGACTTAAATACATGTAGAAATTATATGATTAATGATGTTTAGTACAGGAGGAAAGTTGGATATTTTTGTAATTTTTTTCATTTTAAATTAAAGAATTCCAACTGTAATTCAACAAAACATGCCTGTGCCAAATCTAATATTGGTGTCTAAGAAACTGAGCAATAAAAGAAAAAGGGGAGACCCCCATCCAATTCTTTTTTTTTTTTTTTTTTTTTTTTTTTTTTACTTTGTAAAAAATAGTGAGCACCCCCGCACAAACCCCCCAGCCCCCACCCCATCTCCGGCCTTATACTAACTGCCTACGAGCTGTATAGGTCTCATCTGTACGTATAGTTGATATACTCAGAAATATTTCAGTATTTCAAGCCTTACTTAAGATTTCCGTAATTTCTTTACATGACAAATTCCCATTTACTTTTTTTTTTTTTTTTTTTTTTTTAGATAATTTTAACACAAACCTACCAAATAAACCTTATATGATACATATTCATAAGTCATAAATCCTCAGGTTTATCTATTTAGTATTAATAAAGTATAATTACGTTAAATGAATAATAATGAGAGTATTTAAAATACATAATGTTATAATGTTACATATTGTTTGAATTGCATTATAATCAGGTTACCTATACACGCTAAATATACTGCTATGTGAAAAACATTTATGTCCAATTTCTGAATATATTTTTTCCATTTTCCACATTTTTATTTTTGGGATGAAACTGAATGCGGACATCCCAAAAAAGTAAGAATTAAAAAAAAATAATAAAAAAAGTAATTACACTATACTTTATTAATATTAAATATATAAACCTGAAGATTATGCATTTCAAATAAATAGGCTTTCTTAGACTGATGAATATGTATCTTATAAGTTTGGTAGATTTGCATTCAAATTAAAAGTAAATGGAAATTTGTTATTTCAAAAAATGACATAAATCTTAAGTTCGGCTTGAAATATTCCTGTGAGTGTACAGTAGTCTGTTTGCGAGGTTGGAGTAACAACATGGCTGCCTTTGTGACTTCAACGGCTTGCACTTGCGCGTACGGGCTATCCAGTCACATATGCAGGTCAGTGATGCTAACGAAGTCGTTCGTGTGTCTGTCAGGATAACCTGCAGCAGCAGCAGCAAATGACGGGCCTGACCTCACAGACGGGCACCTCCCACTCCTCCCTGGCCACCACCCCTCCGTCCACCGTCCAAGCACGAGCTCCGCCCCCTCCCAGCCAACGCATCAAATCGCAGACGTCGCACCAGCTGTCGGTGAGCGCCGCCGTCGCCCCGGCGCCTGCCCCCACCAAGTCGCGGCCGCAGAGCGGAAACCTCCTGCAGTCGCCCGAGACGGCCTACGGAGGCGGCGGCCGGCAGCTGCACGGCGGAGGCGGCCGCCAGCTCTCCGTCAAGGACAACACGGCGCCGGGGCTGCCGCACCAACAGAGCTCGGTCCGCGAGTCGGGAAGTCCACAGGGGACGGGAAGCCCCACCACGCAGCAGTCGCCGCAGCAGCAGACGCAGGCACAGACGCAGCAGCATCTACTCAAGCCCAACGTCGGAAAACAGGCCAGTCGCACTTTTCATGTCAACATGGCAAAAAAAAAAATAAAATCCTCAAACAGTCCCATAAAAACTTCATCCTGGGACCAAATGTTATTTTCAGACAAACCTGCATTAAACCTCCAATGCAGTAGGTGGCAGTAGGTCAAAACAATGATGTTGCTACCACAGACAGGATGTTTATTTCCAGGACTTATTTCCGAAAAAAAAGAAAAGAAAACAAAAAAGAAAAAAAAGATGTTTATTTCCAAAAAATAGTCACACACACACACAAAAAAACATCAAACAGTTCCATAAACTTTTTTTTTGTTTGACCAAATGTTCTGATGACAAATCAGAAGTACCTGCACTAAACCTCCAATGCAGTAGGTGGCAGTAGGTGAAAACAATGATGTTGCTACCACAGATAGGGCACTTATTTCCGTGACTTATTTCCAAAAAAGAAAAGGGAAAAAAAGGATTGTTCCAATTCTTTCTCCTACGAGTTGCGGAAGCAGCTACGGCAAATCGGCAGTTCCGGTGCAGACTCCCTCTGACGCGATTTCTGGTCACAGGGGTCCCAGGCAACGGCGACGCCAGCCAACGAGAGGACGGTGGCGTGGGTGTCCAACATGCCACACCTGTCGGCCGACATCGAGAGCTCGCGCATCGATCGCGAGGACTTCAAGCTCAAGGAGTACTCCAAGAGCATGGACGAGTCGCGAATGGACAGGGTGGGTGGCGACGCTCGCTCACGTCTTACGTCAAACTGTCTTCTCGTTATCTTGCTGTTGTCAGAGCACTTGCTTTGTTTTGTGTTTTGCTTTATTTGGTGTGTTCAAACATGTTAAACTGCATTTTTGTTTGTGCTGTCAGAGCATATTTTTTGTTTCTAATGTGCTAGCTCAAGTATGCTTGACATCTATCTATCTATCTATCTATCTATCTATCTATCTATCTATCTATCTATCTATCTATCTATCTAGTTGCCTAGCTAGCTATATAGCTAGCTAGCTATCGATATCTATCTATCTATCTATCTATCTATCTATCTATCTATCTATCTATCTATCTATCTATCTATCGAGTTGTCTAACTAGCTAGCTAGCTAGCTAGCTATTAGATAGATAGATAGATAGATATCAATAGCTAGCTAGCTAGCTACCTAGCTAGCTATCGAAATCTATCCATCTAGGTAGCTAGCTAGCTATCTATTTATCTAGTTGTCTAGCTAGCTATGTAGCTAGCTAGCTATCGATAGCTATCAATCAATCTATCGATCGATCGATCTAGCTAGCTAGCTAGCCTGCTATCGATATCTATCTATCTATCTATTGATTTTTACCATTTGCAGGCAAAAATTAAGGCCTTAAAAAGAAAGCAAATGTTTGGGTAAAAAAAACAACAAAATATTAATATATAACATATATATTTTTCGAAGGCTTATTCTACCAACGATCCCACTGAGCCATTTATTGGAGCAAGCTGCAAAAATGTCAGTTTAATGTAGCCCACGTGTGTTCACGTCATTGTTGTGTGTCGATGCGGCAGGTGCGCGAGTACGAGGAGGAGATCAACTGCCTGAAGGAGCGTCTGGTGATGTCGCACAAGAAGCTGGAGGAGTACGAGCGCCGGCTGCTGACGCAGGAGCAGCAGACCAACAAGATCCTGCTGCAGTACCAAAACCGGCTGGAGGACAGCGAGCGACGCCTCCGCCAGCAGCAGTTGGAAAAGGACTCGCAAATTAAAGGCATCATCCACAGGTAAACCGTTAGAGTGGAGGGGAGGGGTCAGTGGAGGGGAGGGGAGTGGTCGGTGGTGGAGGGGGGGGGGGGTGTAGTGGCTATGCCTTCCTTCCCTCACTACGCCAAGTCATGTGACTTGCGTCACTGCACCGCCGACGAGCTCGAGCGACCTCTTCTTGGTTTTTGGTGCTCGGCTTCGTTTTGCTTTTTCGATGCGGTTCCTTTCAATATATTGCAGAACATTTTTTGTTTTATGGTTTGCTGGAGTCTAGTAGCCATTTTTTTTATGTTGCTTGTGGCGTTCATCTTCTCTTCTTTCTTTAAGGGAGCTTTTAAATTTTTCTTCAGACAAAGTTCCCCCCCCTCCCCCCAATCAAGTGTAACACCAATTTGGTGGCCTTGGTCAGAGCCGTCGGCGCTTCCTGATATCGAAGCACATTTTTTGTCTTTTGGCTGGCTTGAGTACATTTTTGTTGTTGCTTGTGAGTGAATTACAAGCTGATTTTTGATGTGCTTTAGTTTAAAAAATTTTTTTTAAATTGTTCTGTCAGTTGAGTGTTTTTTTTTTTTGTGTGTGTGGGGGGGTGTGGGGGTGTGTTCTTGTACATAATACATAGTGAGGACCAAAATACGTCTTTATCCAACAGAATGAGGACATTTTTGTGAAGTGAGGACATTTTGGCCGGTCCTCACTTTGCATGACCTCTTTTTGAAGGTCGTGACTTGGTTTTAGAGTTTAGGTTTCAATTGGGTTATGGTTGGGGTTAGGGTAAGGCTCTAGGAAATGCATTATGTCAATGGATGTCCTCACAAAGATATATGTACAAGGATGTGTGTGTGTGTGTGTGTGTGTGTATGCATGTGTGTGTGTGTGTGTGTGTGTGTGTGTGTGTGTGTGTGTGTGTGTGTGTGTGTGGGGGTGTGTGTGTGTGTGTGTAAGGGGGGTCGCTAACATTTCAGGTTTTGGGGACGCTTTTTTCTCTCTCTCTCCATTACATAAAACTTTTTTTCTCAATTCAATCTTGTCAACTTTTTCTCTCCTCTGGAAATACAATTTTACTTTTGAAAAATAACCCAAATTTTCTTTTAAAAAAAATCTGACTTTATTTTCATAAAATGAGCATTTGTCATCTCCAGTATGCAGTTTTATTCTGAATGAAATGTTTTGTAAATTTAAGGCTTACAAAAATATAATAAATAATAATACAATTTCACAGTTGAAAAATTATCATCCATTTCTCACAAAATTAAAATTAGCCTTTTTCTTAAATTAGGCGTGCATCATTTATTTATTTATTTTCCGCGTGGGACGAATACCGCAAATTGAATTTTATTTGAATTGTGATGTGAAATTTGCATTGTTGGAGTTGAAAGTTGGATCTTGTTTTTTTTTTTTTTTTGGTTTGTTTTTTTCTTGCTTCTAATTGACGGCTTCAAGTTTGTTTTGTCTTCTCCTCATGGCCTTAATCAATCCATCGTGTGTTCCGCACTACGAGACTTGATTGCATTTTTGCAGTTACACATCCAAATACGCGAGTACATATTTATCCGATCATATAACTTGTGAATGGGGAGGATGTTCATTATATAGCAGAAATTGTATTATAATTGTCCACTATAAATCCATCGGGCATATTAATATTAAGGTGTGTGCAATGCAAGAGTACCATAACAATAGGAGTGTATGAAATATGAACAAATCTATACGAGAGTGAGACTATTTCACGTTTTTAGCCACAATAATCGGCACGAGGCCGACTACAAGTTGTATGTATTTTCTTTCCAGGTGTTTTTGTGACTTGAAATGAATTTTTTAATACTGCAGATATTTCTTAAAGAGATAAAGAAGTATATCAATGATACAGATTATATATCCGCGGCGTATTAGCATCTTATTTCTGTGTCGTCAAACGCTTCCCACATTGACCACTTGAAGTGCTGAATTTATTTTTTTTCTTTCTCTGCCTGTTCATGTAACAAACGTCCGCCATATGCATCTTGTCTTTCCGACGCTCAAATGCTTGCCGATGACATTTTCTCTGTGCGTGTGCTTCTTTCTTTTTTCTTTCTATCTTTCTGTCTCTCTTTCTTTTTTGTACAAAGCAAAAGCTTGTCAACATTTCTGCAATAAAGCATCCAAACGCTCATGTTTGAAACTCCACCTGTTGCTTTCTTTCTTTTGTGTGTCCTCGCTGGAACGAATGTGTGTGCGTGACTGAAATATCAAAGCAGACCTCCGCCAAGGAAAGAACACAAATAAAAATATATATATTTTTTTTTAAAACCTCATGGCGTGCCATTCCATGCCGGTCCAGTAGGTGGCGATAATGTGGAAGACAGCGCCTTTTTCGTTTGCCTGAAGTGACCACACCTCCATTAAAAAATAAAAATTAAAAAAAAATCTGATTCTCAAATTGAATATCATATTTAAAAAAACATGAAAAACAGGATCCACTTGACTTTATGGTCCATTTCAGGTCTGATGGAGACAATTTTAATACTGAAGTGAATCGAGACCTATTTCTGTTCACACTGCGTATTGATTCATATCCAGATCCATTTCTCATTCATCACTTATGTTTACATGCCGCCAATATTCGGATTAAGGTCGAAATTCTCGTTTTTGAACGAATCGTAATAACCCATTCCTATGCGTGAGTAGACCGGGGCCAGTGTATGCACACAAATAGACCCCAAGGGTTAGTGATTGCATGTAAACGTAGTCAAAGAGGATCCACTTCTAATTCTGATCCACAATGGCAATACAACTCAAAAGTCAACCTGCACCAATTTGCATTGAAACTGGCAATGGATTTGAAACCACATCGATTGAACTGTCTGGCCCACTTGAGGTGGGAATCAGTCAGTACAAGATGAATGTGAACCGGCACCACTTTGCATTCCCACTTTGAATTGGTTTGAAACTGGATTTGGCTCTCTTTTTGCATCAATTCAATCATAAATGAGATGCATTCAATACAAGATGAAAGTCAAGCAGGATTGAAAGTGATTTGAAACAGGATCCGGTTCTCTTACTGACCCACTTGAGTTAGGAATCGGTTACTAAAAGATGATCGTGAACCAGGACCACTTTGCATTCCCGCTGTGAATTGGTTTGAAACTGGATTTGGCTCTCTTTCTGCATCACTTCAATCGTAAATGAGATGCATTCAATACAAGACAAAAGTCAAGCAGGTTTGAAAGTAATTTGAAACAGGATCCAGTTCTCTTTCTGACCCACTTGAGGTGGGAATCAGTCGGTACAAGATGAATGTGAACCAGAATCACTTTGCATTCCCACTGTAAATTGGTTTGAAAACGGAATTGGATTTCTTTCTGCTTCAGTTCAATTGTATAAATGAGATGCATTCAATACCATTTGAAAGTCGAGCAGGTTGAAAGTGATTTGAAACGGGATCCAGTTCTCTTTGGGGTGTTGAATGAGTCAAGGTTGTGTGTGGATGGGAACTCGTCCGCGAGGTGATTGCGAGACTTTCCCAGCGCCTTCTCGTGCTAACCTCCCGCTCACCCCCTTGAAATTCAAATCCTTCCCCGGCACTCTGGATTATCTCCAAGCCTGGGAAAATCTCAGAATTAGCCAGGAGAAAAAAAAAAAAAAAAAAGTGCATCCGTCAGCTTTGCAAGATCTTTGAAATGATTAAGATGAAGGATTTTTTTTTTTTTTTGCCCCACGAGTAGCAATTCCCAGGGGACGCTGTTGATCCAGCAACCCGACAGTTGCTTCTTTGATAAATATCGCAATCGCATGGCACAATTCCCCCCAATAAATCTGCCCATCTGTCGTCTTTTTTTTTTTCTCTCTGTTCTCCTTCTGTCATCTCGACCGCTTCTGCACTCTCCTACCATCAAGACACGTAACGTACAGGAATTCATGTCGGATGAAACCAAAAAAAAAAAAAAAAGGATTTGCCTGCATTATTTCAGACTCTCTAATCACAAGATAGAGATTTTTATATCACATCCGCACAAAAATGATGCCCATTGGAATGCATGGGGGGTCATAAACGTCCAAGATGCAAAAATTGGTGGGGGAGTTTGGGTTGGGCAAAACCCGTCAATAAAACATGTAAATATTGGGATTTTTTTTTTTTTTTTTAATAGGTCAATTGTCACGTATGGTCGTCAGTCAAATGAAGGCTTACGAGAGGGGTCACCAACGTGGGGTCACCAGCTAGTCCCCAAGGCCCACACGAGTCGACCGCAGGCCTGTTGTCATGGTTTGGGTTGATTTTGTTGCTTTTGTCATAGCTCAGATAAGATTTAATTTTGGTTTAGTTTAATTTTGTCCTCATGTTTCTTTTACCTCATTCAAGCCCCAAAACGTGTAAAAACGTTTTTAATACTTTGTCATTCACTCCCAAAAAACGTGTTTACACTTTTTTTTTTTTTTTTTTTTTTTTTTTTTTTTTTGTTAATGCAAGAGCATACAGGAGGCTTTGATGCAGAGTCTGACATGAAGAGGTGGTTTAAAGCAATGGCAGTTATTATAAAAATGGCCAGCAGGTGACAGCCTGTGATTCGATTCAAAATTGATTTTCGATTAAAAAATGATTTGATTGACAATGATTTCCGTTTCATTTTATAGATGAGCAAATAATCCTACCTCTCCTTGTGTTGTCCCAACCCCCTTTCCTCCCCTACTATGACCAAGACTGGTGGCCGTGGAGGATGAGATACGAGGAGGACACGTCATTGAGCCAAAAAGCACCAGGATATTCCCAGATCAGGTCTGTGCGATTCCTTCTCCTTCCCTTTTCCCAATGCGGGCTGCTTTTGTTCAATTTGCGTGTGCGTGCTCCCTGGATTTGGGCTTTTGTGGCACTGGCGATCCATGGTGGTGGTGGGCTCTTGTGCTGTTTTCCCTCTTCTCACCGCCGAGCATGACTCCGCCGGCCAACGACAGCGTGGCTGACGCGTACGCGCACATGTGATGGTTCTCCATTTCGTAGACGTTTATTTTCATTTTCGCAGGGACATCAAATGAGAAAAGGCACATTGCATTCGTGTTTGGTGAGAGCGCGCTCGAAGGCTGACTCACAAAATGGGCGTCGATTTGCCCAGGATGTGATTGCCGGGGGGCGTGGCCACATACTTGCACCTTCGCTGCACTCAAGCGCGAATGGCGAGACTTTACGGAAAAGCAAAACCTTTGCAGGGCACCCTAATGGCACCACGGTTATTTTAGTTAACTTTGCCTTCACATTGGGAGTTGATTTGAACCAGGATTCAGTTCTGCTTCAGGTGTAAATGCCAGGTGCCTCGGTCAACACAAGGATGAAAGTTAGCCTTGACCAGGTTCTGTTCACATTTGAAATTAATTTAAAACAGGATTCAGTTCTACTTCTGTAAAAGTGAACTGGGACCACTTTTCCTTCAGATTGGGAGTTGATTTGAACCAGGATCCAGTTCGGCGTCTGGTCCACTTCAGGTGTAAATGGTGCTTCGGTCAACACAAGGATGAAAGTTAGCCTTGGCCAGTTTCTGTTCACATTTGAAATGGATTTGAAACAGGATTCAGTTCCACTTCTGCAAAAGTGAACCAGGACCACTTAAGTTCCACTTCAGGTGTAAATGCCAGTTGCATTAAAAGTTGATTTCAAGCATGATCCTGTTCCATTTTGCTCCACTTCAGGCTCCGCAGTGGACCGAATGACAATTCATGGTGAAAGTCAACCTGGACCTCTTTGCGTTCATATTAGGAGTTGATTTTGATCCGGATCGAGTCGAGTGGCGTTTCTGGCATTGCATCCGTGTCTGTCCCTCTTTGTGTGTCGTTTGTTTGTGCTTTCCCGGCGAGCAAAAGCATGCGATGGCATGCTGACGTGGCGCCGCATGTTGTGTCGTGTGGTGTTGCCTTCGCCGATGACGTCATGCGTGTGCTCCTCCTCCTCGTCCTCCTCCTATTTGATCCTCTTGTTGACGAGATACGGTGATTTCTCGTAGGGGAGGCGTCAGTCCATCCTAGTGCAGCCTCGTCTCGCCCCCGTCCCGCCCCGAGTGTCCAGGTAACAACCCCAGCCGACAAACTCTCACCCGCTCGCTCTCTCTCGCTCTCTCTTTCTCTCTCGCTCGCCCTCTACATCATTCCCTGCGATTCTCCGTGTTGTGTCCCCGTCCACTCCACTCGCACACTTCCCATTCGCCCGTCCGCTCCTCTCAAAACGTCGGAATTTCCAAAGGAAAAAGATGTGCAAGACACAACTCGATGCCAACGTTTTTCACATCTGATGAGCAAAATGCGAGTCAAATGTCCAGGATTTGATGATCAGGGTTCATACGTGGTCGCCCGCCAAATCGTAAAAAGTCGCGCAGAATTAACGATTCGCCGTGAAAAATGAGGAGGGTTGTCAAGTCGTCAAAATGACTGCAAATCACACTTGCTTGCGATTATTCGATTCAGCACTCCATATCATGAAAAATGGGCAAGGTTTGCCCCGCCCCCCAAACACACACACACACACACACGCACAACATTGGCGAATGACACATGCCAAGTCATGTCCTAATATTCATTTTCACGTTCAGAAATTCAAAAAAATTAATTATGCTAAAATAATAATGTATTTCATACTAACTGAAAAAAATAATGAAATGTAATTGATACGATTTTTTTTTAATACTGTATACTACTACGTACTTTGACTACAGAAGCAACATCACTAATGGATATATTACATATTGTATTAAAATGTTTGTATATATACTAGGGCTGCACAATATTGGAAAATCATGCAATATGCGATATAGTTGCTGAGGATAGCGATATCGATATTGCGATATTTAACATTACATTTTTATCATCTAATTAAAGATTAAGATTTTTCATGCACCAAAATAAGCACATTCGATATTTTTAGTTAATTAATTGTAATGAGCTCTCGATAATGTTGAAGTATTGGATGGCGGTGCACATTTTACTTAGCAGCTGACTGGTCAAATTCAGATAAAAGCATCAAATTCCAAATGAAGCTTATTGCATGTCTTTGCGATATGCATATTGCATGGGCCAATATCGCGATATCAATAACTTTCGATATATTGTGCAACGTTAATATAAACATATTCATAAATATATTTTTATATCTTTTTTTATTTAAATATTGATATGTTCTAGTACATTTCTATGTAAAACATGAACTCATTTGCTCCCAAAAACATATAAATATGTTCTATTTTAAATGTGTGACGTGTCCTAAAGACATATTTATACGTTTTTTGTCTTTTTTTCTATGCTAGAGCATACAGAAGGCATTGATGTAGCCTCTCAACTGCAGAGAACGGGTGAACAAAATGGTAGTAATTACAAAACCGGCCAGCAGGTAGCAGCAGAGTATGAGAGATCAACCAGGGACATGTTGCAACAAGCTCTTTTTGACACTGTTTTAAACAGATTTCTGAATAATGATTAAACTTAGCTATATTCTAATGGTAATTACTGCAAAACGAAATATACGTTTTTTTTCCTGATGAAAGAATAAACTCTTAATCTTTCTTTTGGTAGGTTCCATGTTTTGGTAGCAATAGAGCACAATATTGTGTGGGCCTTGCAAAAAAATCAGTCCAAATCCAGTAAAACAGTCGGAATTGCTTCAGTCAAAATGGCCGCCAGTCAATCAATTAAAAGTTGCGTTTGCAGTTTGAAAACAGCTTGCAGAACATAACCTCGCTTGATGTCAACATTGGCGAAGCTCAGCAAAACGCTTTTTTTTGGGGACAAATTTCGGACAAAATGCTGTTCAGTGAAGTTCGCTTGCCACCGTAAACTGCTCATTTTTCAAGTCGCGAGTCAAAACAAACAACTCCTAAGTCAAGGCGTTCTTATCTCAAGGCACCACTGAAGCGAAGCGCGCCTCAAAAGCGGAGTTGCGAGTGTCAAATGAAATCGTACATTTTGCCACGTCAACCAAGTGAATGCTGGGAAATCTCCGTATCCGACCCGAACCTTTCCTGGAGCTTGTGGATGTGCTCACCTTTTCTCCCGTCTTCACCTCATTTGATGTGTGACCGTCTCTGTGTGTGTTTTTGCTGGTCATGTGATCTTCGTGTGTTGTGTGTGTGTTTTTTTCTGTACTTGTAGTCATATAAAAACGATTTTGTGCTAATAAACAAAGAGCGGCGCCCGGAACGCAGAGTGTGAAGCTCACCTGGGTAAGTTTTGGTTTTGTTTGGTTTTGTTTTTCCGGCAGGATGTCAGTAAACATTCCAAGCGAGCGAGCGAGAAAGTGGTCGTGTCTTTGTCCAGCTGCTTGAACGCCTCACCTTTAATACACACCTGTGTGTATGAACACACAATGTGTATTAAAAGCGCTATTTGTTGTATTGACAACAAAAAAATTGTTTGGTTCTGATTGAGAAGAGAAGAAAAATTTTTTTTTGCTTTTATTTGCTCTCTTGTTTTGTTGTTGTTGAAGGCGACGGTTGCGCACACACACGCCATCAGATGATTGATTGTGATGCTTGTCTTTCTCTCCGCTGTACGCAAACCAACCCCGCCCTTTTCTCCTCAACCCCCCCCCCCCGCCCCGCCTCCCTCCATCCCACACTGCTTGTGTATCAGAGACAATTCTGAAGCCGCCTTCAAGTACTTTTCCGTCTTCCTCTAAATGTAAACGACAACCGCATACTGCTTATTGATTTGTTCGGCGCTGAGCTCTGTGGGGGCAGAAAAAGTCTACACACCCCTATTCCAATGCAAGGTTTTTGTGGCAAAAACGAAACAAGATCATTTCAAAACTTTTATTGATTACTTCCAATAACTGCAACAAAACTTACCAACAAAAACAAACAAAAAATCTCTAATTATAACGAACCGGTATAAGACAACAATGGTCGACTGTTTTGCATTCTTGATTAAGAATTCACAGAATAACTCGTCAATGGATTGAGCGTCACAAGTAGCCAACCCTCGCAAATGTTGCAAAAAGAAGTCATGTCACCGCAACAGGAAACAGGCGAGCGGACTTGCAAGTGGAACTGCAGCTTGATGATGTCATGCTTTCAAAAGCATCGCAGAAATTACACCCTCAAACGATCATGTCATCAACCTGACGGGGGAAGGGTGCGGATTTGATTACAACTATACACAACAAGTAGACAAGAGACCATGTTGCGTAAAATTAAAATATATATATCCATCCATCCATTTTCTTGACCGCTTATTCCTCACAAGGGTCGCAGGGGGTGCTGGAGCCTATCTCAGCCTGCTCTGGGCAGTAGTCGGGGAACACCCTGGACTGGTTGCCAGCCAATCGCAGGCCACACAGAGACGAAAAACCATCCACACTCACAAACACACCTAGGGACAATTCGGAGCGATGCATATATATATATATATATATATATATATATATATATATATATATATATATATATAAAGATTTTAAAAAAAACTTGCTTTTGACTGTGAGCTTACATGCTATAAGTTATGCATTATGTAATATAAGGCAATCTATGTTCTAATGTTGGTCACATGACTGTAATGTGAAAATACCAGGTTGAATACGCTGCTGCGTTATTGGGAGGCTTTTATTTTATTTTATTTTTTATTTTATTTCTTGCTGTTTACTAAAACGATTTTGCTAAAAAAAAATATGAACATCTGGAAATGTCTTACATACAATAATTGAATGTATCACAAATTAGTTTGTTATCAAAATTAAAAATGGTACTTTTATAATGCAAAAAAACCCCCAAAAAACGAATTCTACAATTGTTTTAAAAAAATATTTGAATAATGGTTACAGTTGAAGTTGTTTGTTTGGTTATGCGTGTTTCGTTTAGTTAAATTTTTTCCCTTACTCTAGTTGCGACGGTGTGTTGCTGTGGTTGTTGTTTCCCATCCATCCGCATTTGTAACTTCTTTCCTTCTCTCTCTCTCTCTCTTTCTTGCTGTCTCTTTTTTTCTCTCTCTCCGTCTCTCTCGTCGTGTCCGCTCGCTTCCAACTCCCCCCATCGATGGCCGTCCTCGCTCCCGTCTACTGCGCTTGCTCGCCCTCCCTCCCTCATCGGTCATTGAATGGCTTCTTCTTCTTCTACACGCCTCGCCCCCTGACCCGACCCCCCCCCCCCCCCCCCCACCCCGCCTTTTCTGTCTATCTGGCTTAGGAGACCCAGCTTTCCCCCTTGGGTTCAGCAGACCCCGGTGTGAAAAGCCAACAACAACAACACGGAGGACGCGTCCTCGCCACCGCCGCTTCCTCTTCTCACCAACGACCTCCCTAATCCGCCCAACGAGAGCTCCGTGGCGACCAGGCCACCTGGCACCGCCCCCTTTGGGGGTGACAGGGGGCGGGGGGGTTAGCTACAACTCTGACACAGACAGAGAGAGAGATGAAAAAGAGAGAGATGCTTTTCCTGTACACACGCACACACTCAAAGGGCTTTCTTCGACGTTTTTGCGCTCTTGCTGGACAAGACGGCGACACTCGCACGTGCACACTTTTTCCCTGCAGGAGGTCTCGCGCCTCTTAAGTGGTCCTCAGTGCCTTGGGCTTGGCCAGTAAGATCCCCCTGAGACCCCCCCCAACGGCTGACAGGCTTGGTTTTTTTCCCCCCTCACACAATTTTCTCTTCTCAATATCAGAACTCAAACTGGTGCTAAACAACAAATGGTGCAATGTGGCGTGTGCGTGCGTGCGTGTGCGTGACTGGCCCACTGTCCTCTGTTGTGTTGCTTTTTGTTTCATTCCGACGTGTCTTTGTGAATCCTGTTGTGTCAAATGTCGTGTTTGTCTTAATTTCTTTTCATTAAAATTAAATTAAATTATTTATAAATATATTAAAACAATTAAATATAAATATATATTTTTATATATGGACAATTTCATATAAATATTTCCTATTTAAAAAAGTGTAAAAAAAATATATATATATATATATTAATAAATTAATTAAATAAAAAAAAAAAAAAAAATGCAGTGCAAGCCCAAACCTTTAGTGGGCGCTAATCAGATTTTGATTTCACACCAACGTGGCGTCACCTCAACAGTGTGGTGAAAAGCCTCGAATAATTGATCAGCCCAACCTGAAAAAAAAAGTTCGTTGTCAATAAGCTGCCACAAGATGGTGCCAAAGCACTACTTTTATGCTCGGCAGTGCTCCAGTCTGACTAAACGAAGCTCCTCAACTAACCTCCTTGCCGACGAGATGGCAGAGTAGCACTACTTTTATGTTTGACAGTGCTAACAGCCAGACTAAATGAAGCTCCTCAGCTCAGTGCAACGGTTTTCCATGGCGTCTAAGCACTACCTTTATGCTAGACCGTGCTACGTGTCTCTCCAGACTCCAGCAAAGTTGTTTGTTGCCATGATTTGGGCAAAGCACTGCTTTTACACAAGATTTGACCTCACGAAGCTCCTCAACTCACCCAAACATTGCACCAAGATACCACAAGGTGGTGCCAAAAACACTACATTTATATGAGACACCTGAGCACCAAAACAGCCAGTCATGGAGGACGACAGGTTCATGTGTCAGTTTTTTTCATCTCTTTATCCTGTTTAATGTGTTTGGAAAAATTCCCACATTTTTTTGTTTTTGTCACCGACTCCAAATGGGCTTTAACGACCAACAAAAACCAGGAGGTTTCAATGTTTTTTTTTGGTTTTTTTGTTTTTTTTTGTCTCGTTCCGAACATGTTCCATGTTGGTCTTGTCGTCAACCTGTTGTTTGTAGCTTCACACTCTAGGGGGCGCTCTGGCTAAATAGGGGGTGGGCGCAGGGTTGACCCAATGTGGGTTGTCCAATCCGGTGAACAATCGACAATTAATCACGATTAACCATCAAGATCCGATTTGGATTATTTGAGGAATATTTCAAGATCAAACAGTCACAACTACTTTTTGTTGACTTAGTTTCAAATGTACGACCCCGCCCCCAAATTTGAGTTCTTGGGCGAGCAGCACCCAAGACTCCAACCACAATCGGTCAAAGCAGCCAGTAAATCGGAAGATGTGAGTGAAAAGAAACTCCTCCATTTGGAGTCAGGTAAGCAAGCCTTAGAAAGTTCGATTTTATTTTTTAGGGTGGGAAGGATGCTTCATGGAATGTAGAGAAAGAATGATATGTTTTTTTTCAGGGACGATATTTCGATTATTAATAGTCAAGAAACCGATATTTGAAGCCGATATTCATTTTCAGTAAGGGGGGTGGAATATTGGCGTCAAATTTTGTGCCAATGTTGACTCTGTTGTAATGTCTTAAAGCATGTTTATTGAACAATTTTTCAGACTTTTCTAAATGTACAGTAGAATGTTTTTTTGTTTGTTTGTTTGTTTTTTTTATCTTAAAAAAATTGACATCCTTTTAAATTTCTAACAAAACGTTCAGGGAGCTCCCAAAAAATACATTAAAAAATATATACAATAGCTATCTATAATTTTCTATAATAAATATTTTTTTCGCCAAAATTTAAAAATACTTCAAATCTTAATCGTTCACATTTCTTTGTTTTAATGCCGAACCCCCCAAAAAATAAAATAAAATAATTAATTACATTTCCTATGATTATTTAGAAATGAATTAATTTATTTATTTCTCTATTTAATAATTTCATGGTCACTGTGTTGTGTGCGGTGTTTCGTGAATTTATTTCATCTGTCAAACTGGCCCATCAAAGTTTGGTGGGCGGGTCCTAACACCTGATTGATTGGTCACCCTGCTCAACAAGTCAAGGCAAATACATTTCAGAGTAATCAATTGATGCACATATATATATATCAGCCGTCAGATTCTTAAAAAGGCCGATATACCGATATTCGTCAAAATGCCCAATATCGGCGGTCTATCGCTAATGTACTGACCCCTCCCCCTCCCCCCCCTCCTTTGTTTGTTTGTTTAGCCACTCGCAAAGCTTCATGGAGGACAGTGTGGAAGCTAACTGGCTGATGCGCCAGCAGCAGCGCCACGCGGCGGGCTGGCGCGGTCTAATGTCGCGCGCGCTTTCCCGCGACGCCGTTGGTTGACAAAGGGAGAACGCGGGCCGCTGGTCCCGGTCTGTGTGCTCTTGGGACGCTCCCGAACCCCAACGGACCATGTGAGGAAACTGCGGTGGCAGGCGGGGGTCCTCGCGGTGCGTCCTTTTTTTTTTTTTTTTTTTTTTTTTTTTTTTCTTGTTTGGGAGGACAGGACATTTGTGCATGACTATGCAGGACAAAGATGGAAGGTGAGGTAGAGAAGGTGCATTGTGGGTATTGTATTTCCAAGGTGCTTGACCTCTCTTAACCCCTCCTGTTATCTTGCGGGTCAAATGTGGGTCAGTTTGAAAGTTGGACAAATAGCACTCGTATTGAGTCAGCAAAATGGCCGCTTGAAACCAAAATGGCGGACTCTGTTCAAATTGGGGCATGTGTCCTTGAGACTTTTTGGTGCGTTTCGTTACGATCGACACGTCCACCAAATTTTGTGTTTGTCGGCTCATTTTTCATGGACTTTGTCCCCAAAATGTCTGTTTTCAAAATGGACGCCTGGCTTGGGTCCTTGAAAGTTTTTTTTATTTTTTTTATTTTTATTTTTTGTGTGTGTGTGTTCGGATAGACATGTTCACCTATTTATTTATTTATTTATTTATTTATTTATTTATTTATTTGTAGCTGTTCATGCAGACTGAGTGCGATTTGGTGGGTTGTGATCAGGACCTAAAAATAGATGCAATAATTGGAAAGTTGTTTTATTTTTTTGGAATGAAACGCTTGGTTGTCAACAATTTCAAATGTGACCTTTTGTGACCTTTCTGACACGTTTGTCTCCAATTTGACCCGGCGGGAACATAACAGGAGGGTTCAAGCTGATTTTTTTTTTTTTTTAAAGCATTTATTATGAATATTATTATTATTATCGCTCTCTTTTTGATCTCTCTCTCTCTCTCTCGCTCACTTGTAGTCTTTTTAAATTATCATTCAACTGACTTTTCGGACACTTTTATACTTGTAACTAGTACTCCAACTACTCACAACGACTAACTTGTCGAAGGACTCGCCATCGGAAATCTTCCAGAAAGTTTCTTTTATCGATTGAGCTCTTTTTTTTTTTTTCCTTCATCTTTTTTTCTTACGGAGACAATCTTGCCCACATGACCGCCATAATTTGCACACGACGCCGTCGCCATGGAGCTCTCTGTTTACAAACAAGAGGATTTTCTTTTTTTTTTCTTTTTTTTTATTATACTCGACGTCGATGAACTTTGGACGTCTTTCCTGGCGGGGAAATTAATTGAGACGCTCCCGGACTGCAAAGGAGAGATTTTTTTTTTTTCTTTCTCTCTCAACGAGCGTGAAATATGAAATATTCCTGAGCCGGAATGAATGTGCGTGTATGTGTACGATATCTGCAGTTATATGCGATGTATATGTTTGTTTGTAATAACACGCAGAGTGTACAGTTATTTTTCTCCCCCCGTCTGAACTCTCGCCAACGTTTTTTCGTCTCTTTCTACTGATTGAGGTCGTCAAAACAAAACAAAACAAAACTGGTGCGTCCTTTGCGACGACACTTTTTTTTCTAGCGTTTTTCGGGGGGCGATTGTAAATACGAGCAGGCGATTGGATTTTTGTTTTTTTTTTGTCCATAATCAGCTGTGGCTTCCACTTTGATTGGTTGCGGGTTGTCGTTCAGAGATCTATATTTATTCCGACAACCCCCCGTTGTATGATATTTACGCGTTATTTTTCATTTTTGGCTTTTATTTTTCATGATACTAAGTGTGCCTCCCTCTTCTCTTGTACTCGATTATTTACTCATTCCCCACTCCCTCCTCCCTCTTGACAAGCCATATAACCTTTCCCTGCCCTCCAACTCTAAACAAACTCCGCCCCCTCTCGTTTTTTGTTTTGTTTTGGTGGACAGAACGAATATTTTTTGGTGTATATTATTGGAAGAGTGCTGTGGAAGAGTGCTGTACATGAATGTGGGTGTTCTGATGATTTCCTTATTGCTGTCATAAACAATAATAACAATAATACGAATAATATTGATGATAATATTTGGGTTTTGTTGATTGATGGGGTCGGCGCACGTGCGGTTGATGACGACGACGTCGTGATCCTTCTGATTTTCTTCGTTGTTTCTTTTTTTTTTTTTTTTTTTTTTTCTTGTTTTCTTTTGAATACACCGGAAATTTATATTTTTCGGGCCGGGTGAATCTGGAGATAGACATGAAATAAATTCATTAACAAATTATTAAATTCTTAACCTAGTGTGCTTTTGTGCCCTCTTGATTTTTTTTGTTGTGTTTTGAATTATTCATGACAATTAAAAACAAACAAACAAAAAAAAGTTTAAAAAAAACAAAACAGAAAAGGATTGGATCAAAGTGATCTTAAATAAATGAAAATTTGTGTTTTTATTCAATGTAAATAAACTGAAGAATTTTTTTTTATTTGAAATTTGTCCGATGGATTATTGAGTTTTCGTACTAGAGAAGAAAACGTGTTCTAAAATATCACATGCAACTGATTGACTTTGTTGAAAATTGACATGTTGGCAAATTAGGGGATGGGTCGCCCTCCATGCGAACGCTGAAGGTTGTCGGCGCAGGTGTTCCTGTCACCACGTTGACTGATGGGTCGTCTTGACGAGCTTCACGCCAGCAGCCGCGAGGATGTCGACAATTGGACTTGTCAATCAAACAGGGCAGATTGGTGACGATGACGTCGTGACTTCCACTTCCTTCCTTCCACACATGATGAAGCGTCTTCATTTGGATCATCAAGTTGAGCGATTGAATCTTTCCAGGCCGCGTCCAGATGGCGGCCAAACACACCTGAAAGTTTCCATCTGGGGGAGAAAAAAACAACAACAATCTGAAAGTCATTCCCAGAAGGTTGGATGATTTTCATATTCTCATACAATATTCATGTGCAACATGGACGCCTTCACATGGACTGTATTGATCAAATCTGGAGGAATTTGCCCCAAAATATCTTTGACCATTTATGACTGAAATGTTTTCTAATTGGTTGATTAACACCTGGGCTCTTCACAGTGGGTTACTCCTGCAAGCATCTGGCCAAAGGTTTTCACATTGGATCAGGGTTCGAATTTCCCCGCCCTCTGTCTGCGGCCGTGGCGTCATGTGCGCGTTATATACGTGAGAAGGGAGTGTGCGGTTTCATTTTTTGGCCACACGTGGCAGTAGCGAGTCGAAATTCACATTTCTGCATGAAGCAACATTAAAGGATACTTGACTTATTTAGCCCATTATAGCACTAAAAAGTGAATATTTTGTCTAAAATGAATTTGATACTTTAATTATTTTTCAGATAGAATTAGTACCTTTAAAAAGACATTTTGCAACTTGCTGTCGACTGAAAATGACATCACAAGGGCTCAAGTAACAAATCACAGTACACCTGTTTTCTAGGCTGAGCTGTGACTGGTTACTTGCCCATTCCTATAAAAAATAAATAAACAAATAAATACAATGAAGCGGTACATTACAGATTTATTCTTAACTGATAATCTGCTGTTGTAAAGATTTTATTTAAAAAAATGCTGGAAATGATCAAGTGAAAACCAGCGGTGGCTCATCAGTAGACGGTGCGAGGGCACTGCCAATTGAGTCACTTTAAAAGGAACAAACATGATAAAGTATTGTAATAAAAATACTTCATATGTATAAGGTATTGTTTTTAGATCAGGAATGAAAATAGCATACAGTTATTGATGGGTAAAATTGATTTGTTTATCTCTGATGTTTCGAAGGATAACTTCCGGTTTGGTTGCTTAAAAGCCGACGCCATTTCCTGTCCAGCTTCACCCGATGCGTTTGATAGGCGTACTTACATAAAAGACAATAATGAAAATAAATATATCATGATGAATAGTTTACAGCGCCCCAAAAAAACCTCCATCTCCAACTCCTGGTTCAAATTGATCTTTCTTTAACGCAAACTTCGCATCTTAAAACGAGAAATGTCTGACGTTACAGGGCGATATTGAACTGCCTTTTGTGCAAAGCAGATTTCCTCTTACCTGGCAACCCGCCAATGTCATCTGACGGGTTTTCGTTGCACTTGGTGAAGGCTTTCAAAAGCAAAATTGTTACAGAAAAACCCCACTTAATAGAATGAACTCATAGTGACAGGAAATAAACGTATTAAACTTCACATGCTTCTTCCCCCGTCAAGTTTCCTCGCCGGTCCCTGTATTTTATTGCGGATTTAAAGCATTCCTATCTGGCAACCCGCCGTTGTAACCTCGCGCGTTCTCTGGAATCTCGCGATAAGTAAGAGGCACTTCCTGTTCGGGAAGAATGGCTACCCTGGTCGCACTGGCCAGAACGGAGCTCGGCACGAGAGGCACGCCAGGCCGTCGCAGCTGACCGGGACGAGCCTCCATCACGGGTCGCCCCTCTCACCCGTTGCCCGGAACGGATGGGGTAGAGGGGGTGGCCGACAGGAAAGCCAATCGATTCGGCGAGAGAGACGAGCGAACCAGACACCTCGGAGGTTAATCGAGCTAGCCGGCTAACAACACGGTTGTCACAACCGGCGAGAGAGCGGGACGAACGAACGAACGAACGAACCCCGGGGCAGCCGACGGCAAGTGCGCGACCAACGGGGCCTTTTCCCACCCAACGGTCGCTGACTCCAAAGTGGACATGAGCGGACCTGGACAGGACAGCGAACCGGAGGCGAAAGTCCTTCTCATCAAGCGCTTGTACAGGTAACAATAATGAGGCCGGCCGCGCTAACTAACGTGCTAATAATTGCAACCTTGTTGCGCTCGCCTATTAAAAAGGCGACATTTCGTTTGTTGCGTTTATTGCGAATAAGCGGCTCTTTCTTGATGTGTGCGCAATGTCAACAAGATCGGTTGGTCTCCACCAGACCAACATTCTATCTTGACACATCACATTCTAAAGACCATTCCAGGGAAACAAGCGTCATTTATTTTGAAGTTATGACTTTTTAAACCGAATGAAAATGCACCGATTTCGGGCCAACGTCTTAATACTAAGACAGTGATGGAACATCATTTGAAATGCCTGGCACAGTTCATTTGTTTGGACACAAGCATTACATGACAACAAAATCAGTTGACAAGAGTTTGAAGTGCTAATTATAATAGCTAGTAAAAAACATTCCATGGTTTTCTCGAGGAAACAAAATTGAAGTACTATATGAGTATTAAAATGTCCCAACATTTGTAGCTATATTTATTTGAACTCAATAAAATCTGGGGCAGCAACATCCCAGCGTCAGCAATGACAAATTTATGCAAAATGAGATGTATCTAATTTGGGGTTTTCGTCAGGGTTCAAAAGATGTTCGCAGACAGTGAAAACTTGTATGTATATGTTTGAAAATGTATTTGCAACAAGTCAAACACGAAATTCGCTGCATTCGCTTACTCGGTAAGATTTCCAGCTTTTATCGGACTTCAGATTAGTAAAAAAATGCCCATATTTGTCAACATGCCAAATTATCGGCACCGATAATCGGCCCAGCCGATAATCGGTCATATCCCTTTTATTTGTTCATTTAAATACTCTCAAATTCTATGCCCTTGTCAAATTTAAAACAGTTCAAATAATGTACAAAGTATACAATATCCAACTTTGCCACAGTATTCAGAAGTGATTCCAAATCAAAGAGGGCTGTTGCTATGGGTTACAGGGCTGACAAGGGTTACACAGCCAATCAGGTGCCTATGTGTAAGGAAGTGCAAACTAGTGACACGCATGCGAAGTCTACACGAAATCTTTTGCATAGCAGCTCGTTCGACCACCACGTCGATCGATCGAGGCACTTGTAATATTGTGAATAACGTGACAACCGGAGCAAATGACGTCTTCCTTTTTCCCGCCTCCTGCGGGAAAAAAAAAAATAAAAAAAAATACGATTCCTCTTCAGGGCGGTGGTGGAGTCGGTGCACAAGCTGGACGTGATCGTCGGCAGCAAAGCATCGTATAGGGAGGTCTTCAAACCTGAGAACATCAGCCTGCGCAACAAGTACGTTGTTTCTGACCCCCCCACGACGAACGTCATATTCGTAAAGAAACGTTATCTATCCCCCCCCCCCCCCCCCCCCCCCCCCCCTTGCCATGGTACTCAGGCTGAGGGAGCTGTGCGTCAAACTGATGTTCCTGCACCCTGTGGACTACGGCCGCAAGGCCGAGGAACTGCTGTGGAGAAAAGTTTACTATGAAGTCATCCAGGTCATCAAGACCAACAAGAAGGTAAAAAAAAAAGAAAAGAAAAAAAGTGTGTGAAACTTGTTTTGATTCGGAAGACATTTTCACATCGACTTGAAAAATTTTTCCAATACCTTTTTTGCTTTGCCAAAAGTTTGAATTTCCGAGATAAAAGCAGGTTTATTAAATGGAATCGATAGTGTGTATAATTGTAATGAGTAGGGGTGTGAATTGCCTCGTACCCGGTGATTCCACCTGCATCACGATTCATAGGTCACGATTCAATTCGATGCCGATTAATCCCGATACAATTCTATCGAGTATTGCGATTTTTTTCCTTTTTTTTCCTTTTATTTATTTATTTATTTATTTATTTTATTTAAAAAATGCTAATTGGTAAACGTGCACATGTACACTAAAATTCTAATGAAAATTAGATTTTCATGCGATTGAACGATTTGATACCGATTAATCCCAATACAAATCTGTCGAATTGCAATTTATTTATTTTTTTTTACGGTAATTATCACAATATTGTGGTGATACAAAATAAAAAAGTCACAATATTGTGCTTTTGTACAATACAGCAATGAAAAATATAAAAATATTATAAATGTTTTTGGTCCCACCCAGTACGCGTTTTTTGTGATGCGCGCTCGTGTGTGTGTCTCTCCTCAGCACATCCACAGCCGCAGCGTCCTGGAGTGCGCCTACCGTACGCACCTGATCGCCGGCGTGGGCTTCTACCAGCACCTGCTGCTCTACGTCCAGTCGCACTACCAGCTGGAGCTGCAGGACTGCATCGACTGGACGCACGTCACCGACCCGCTCATCGGTCAGCAAACGCGCGCAAACGCTTCCGAAAGGTCAAATCCAGTTGACCTGTGAAGCTTAAAAAAGATGTTTCCAACGAACGGTGTCTGTCACGTCGATACACCACATTGCATTCCACAAATAGAAAAAAAATATATATACTTTTGCTTTATAACAAGTACTATTAAATAACATACAAACATACTTTTAATGGAATAAAATCACCGTAAATGGAAAAAAACAAATGATGAATAAAAAAGCATTCATAAAAATCAGACCAAAACATATATAATACATGGAAAAATATATATACGTTGCTGTATAATAAGTAAATAAAAAAAAAACATACTTTTAACTCTTTTACTGCCACCAGTTATCAAAGAAAAACTTTGATATGACAGAGGCTTTGATCTTCTGGCCATAGTTTAGAGCGTTTTAGATTCCACGTTATTTAACGTTTATGGCAATATACGTGGTGATTTTATTGATCGTTATTAAACGTTTTTGGCAGTCAAAGAGTTAATGGAAACAAATGAATGTAAATGGAAAAAAAAACAAATGATAAAGGAATAAGCAACTTAGCTATGAAACTTAGCTATGTTCTAATGAGAATTGCTGCAAAACAGATATAGAGTCAAAATGGCCGCCAGTCAATGAGTTAATCACAACAAATCCTGTCGGCTAAGTTGACGTTTTCATGTTGCCCCCCCCGCAGGCCGCAAGAAGGCGGTGTCGGCCTCCCCCAAGGAAATGGAGTGGGCGCAGATGGCCTGTCACCGCTGCCTGGTCTACCTCGGCGATCTGGGTGGGTACCGCTGGAAAATAACCACGTCCGTCCATCCGTGGTTTTCACGTACTCACATTCACACCAAGGGCAAATTTTGAGTCGATATTAACTCATTCACTGCCATTGACGGAAAAAGTCGTCAATGTCAAAGCTTTTGCTGGACTGGCAGTGAATGTGTTAAGTTGATATTGAAATTTTACTAACCCCCCCCCCCCCCCAATTTGGAAATGCAATTGTTATAAAATGCTTGGTAGTTGGTGGGACTCCTTTGCTAGCCAAAACAGCAACAGCACATAAACAGTCTCTTGAATAAATGAAAAATCTGAAGTCTGAGTTGCGTCAGCTCTTCTCATTCCTCCCTCATAATTATTTTTTTTGTGTCACTTTCATTTGTAAAGTTGTTGAAATAACAGCATCATTATTTCCGAACGCAAAGTAATCGGCGATGTCCCTCTCCAGCGCGCTACCAGAACGAGCTCGCCGGCGTGGAGGCGGAGCATCTGGCTGAGAGATTCTACCATCAGGCCTTGTCCGTCATGCCGCACGTTGGTGAGTGCGCTCATGTCTTGAGGGGCATCCTCAGTTTGCTTCACTGTTTGAATGCTTATTTAAAAAAAATATAAAAAAAAAAAAAAAAGCCACGGCAGGGTTATTCTAGTTTTGGTATAAGCTAAGCGCATCTCAAATTCAAGGTGCATTATGGGTAGTGTTGTGCAAGTGAGTGGGATGAATATTTACTTTGCAATAAAGAGTGTGCGTCCCTAAATGTAATACTTGGGCTGCTATAAATTTCAAGTCCAGTGTTGAAATTTGCCCCAGTTTGTGAGTTGACCCGGTTTTCCTCGTCCTCGTCCTCGTCTTCGTCCTCCAGGCATGCCTTTCAATCAGCTGGGGACGCTGGCCGGAAGCAAGTTCTACAACGTGGAAGCCACCTACTACTACCTGCGCTGGTGAGTCACGCTCGACAACGCGTCGCCTCGCGTCCTTATTGACGGAAAGCTCTAAAATCCCGCCCTTCAAAAAAAAAAAAAAAGTATCCAATCAGAGAGCCCCTTCGAGGGCGCGTACGGCAACCTGAAGCGTCTGTTCGACAAAGCGGCCAAGATGTACCAGCAGGTGAAGAAGCAGGAGATGAAGAAGCTGTCGCCGTCTCGACAGAGGTGAGGACGATCGCGTTCACGTTTCATGTGGTCCTTTAAGGGGCGTGGCCTAGTGAGGGGGACATGAGATGACGGGAATCGGTGGAGCTGGCCTCTTGTTTCAGTATGAATTTTTTTTTACAGTTTTATTATTATTCTTATTATTATTATTAACATCATCATAATCATTGAATTCAGTTTACGGCTAAACGATTATGGAAAATCTTTTTTTTTTTTTTGTTTTTTTTTTTTTTCCTCCAAAAAAAAATACGATTGCAATTTTTTTTTTTTTCCCAAGGTCCTTTTCAATGATTTTTTTTTTTTTTATATATTGCAGTATCTTAAGATAAAGGCAAATGAAGCCTTTTTAATATCATTTTTTTTCCCCTACTAGTTACAATTCGGGTTGATTTCAATTTGTGCAGTTCTAGCACCCTTTGGTGGTTTAGTACAGTTTAATTTTCTTAAGGCATATTTTGGCCCTTCTATTGTTCAAATCCAAGCTAATGGTCAGATGAAGGCGAACCTAATATTCTTGTGAACCGATATGTGTAGGAACTCAGTGTGCGCGTAGGTGTCTCAATATTTTTTTATAAATATTATAGTTATGTATTTTATATATAATATTTTGATATTTTTTGTTGCTGCAATGGAGAAAAGCACAGTATTGTTTGTTTTTGTTTGTTTGTTTTTGTTTAATGCTCATAATTGCCTTTTCCGCAGATCCAGAGACATCAAGCGTCTCCTGGTGAGCTTCATGTACCTGCAGAGTCTGCTGCAGCCCAAAAACAGGTGAGACGTGACGCATGGACTGAAACGCCCCCCCCCCAAAAAAAAAAAAGCCCATAAAAAGGTGATCGCATTTTTCGATTTGGCTTCTCTGTTGTCCTAGCGAATTAGTTTGGCGACTAAAAGTTTGTCCCTCCCTCCAGCCTGATGGAGTCCGAGTTGACCTCGCTGTGCCAGTCGGTGCTGGAGGACTTCAACCTGGTCCTCTTCTACCTGCCATCGGCGCCATCGTCGCACGGCCACAACGCCGCCGCCGCCGCAGGCCACTCCCTCAGCGAGGAGGATGAGGAGCAGCAGCACGCCGCCGACGGCTCGTGCGCCGCGCTGCCCGACGCGCTGGTCTTCAAGATGGTGGTGACGTGCCTGATGGTGGTGCACAGCCTGAAAAGAGGAGGTGGGGCCAATCAAAGGGAAATTCAAAACAGATACTCTCGCATTCAGAGATGGGAAGCAATTATTTCCAGCTTACTTTGGAAAACAATCATCGACATTTTAGTTGTTTTTCTGCAACAAACCATTCACCAAATCATAATGAATTTGTTTCTGCTTTTTATGCATGACCAATTTTATTTATTTATTTATTTTTTAAATATATATTATTTGAAGTAAAATGAGTTTTTTTTTGTTTTTTTGTTGTTGTTTTTTTTTGGACTCATGGATTATTACTGTTATTAAAATAATGGTTAGTTGCAGCTTCCTGTGAAGTATTAGCAAATTATTATTATTATTATTATTATTATTATTATTATCAAACTTATAGTGAATACTTGTATGAAGCTGAGAATATTCACTTTTTAAACAAAATGTAAATAATAATATTCAAACAAGAAACAAATTGCAAGCGTAAAGCACATTAGAAAAAAAAATCAGTATGTACTGTATTTAGCATTTGTGTACATACTTGTGACTTTAAAAGGGATACTCGACTCATGAAGCCAATTTCAGCAGTAAAAAGTGAATATTTTGTCTATAATTAATGTAGTAACTTATTTACTTATTTTTCATGTACAATTAATACCTTTAAAATGTGGGGGGGGGGGGGGGGGGGGGGGGGGGGGTTTCCGACTTGCTGTTGACTGGTGACCTGTGCTAACGACCAATCATGGCTCAGTTTACTGACCAAACCCAGTAAACAGGTGAGCCAATGACTGACCGTTACCTACTTCCTAAGTACAGGTGATGTCATCATTAGTCAACAGCAAGTGGAAAAATTACTTTTTTAAAATGGCCGACAAAAGGAACACTAGTGCATATGTGACGACGTGTGTTGCAGGCTCCAAGCAGTACAGCGCGTCCATCGCCTTTACGCTGGCTCTCTTCTCCCACCTGGTGAACCACGTCAACATTCGGCTGCAGGCCGAACTGGAGGAGGCGGAGAGCCAGGTGCACCTCGCTCGACACGGACGCCGCAGGTGAGAGCGTCGACGGGATGAGTGGAAATCACAAATTTGAAGTTTATTTTGTTCACACGAAAGCCCGTTTCGATGTGTCCGCACGAGTTTGTTACCGTTTGGGCAGTTCGTCCACACGGTGGCGCCATTTCGGAGCTTGAAACGGATAACTTTTGAAAGTGGGCTCCGGAATGGAAATATTTCAAAATGCGCCTTGTACATTCCAATATACAGGAGAGATACTACTACTCCGATGATGACATCATTCTCGCGTGACTGCGCCCAAACCGCCAGTCTGTCAACAACAATGGCGGATAGCCGTTTTGTTTGAGGAACGAAGCCGGCTTTGCTTCCGTGTAAACAAGGCCTTATGCTGCATTCGAGGATGGCGGGAAGTTCGGATTTATCCGAATTGGTTTTTCCCAATTCCGATCTGAAAGCATTCGAAGCGAAAGTAAACAACCAAAATGGTGGATAATGGTAAATTGTTTTTTATTTTTGGTTCTTAAAACACATTTTGACCTCCAGCATTTCCGAGTTAAACGGGGCTTTCTCGTACTCACTTCCTGGTTTGAACTCGGAAACATCCCGCTTCCGATCATCCTTGAATGCAGCGTTAGTCAAGGTAGCAGTTTTACAGAATGACCTCTCTGGAGGAAAGAACGTCTTAAGATGCTCTTCTGTTCCCAAAGTCATCCAATCGAGTGTCTTCCATTTTCATCTAGACGACCCGGACTTGAAGGACGCAGGCGAGCGTCCGCTGCAGAACGGCTCCCTGGAGCGCGAGGACGAGGACGACGAAGAGGACGCCGGCACGAAGGAAGAGCGCAAGTCGGAGCAGAAGCAACAGCCGAAGAAGAAGTACTCCCGCCTGTCGCGCATGCGCCGACGCCGCAAGGACCGCGGCGGCGGCGGTGGCGGCGAGGACGAGAGTGACCTGAGCGAGGGCTTCCAGAGCGAAGACGACGACGAAGACGAGGAGGACGACGACGAGGCACCCGCCGTCAGACAGCGACCCGCTTCTGCCGGTTGCCCCTCGCCAGCCGCGCCGCCCGATCCGGCCACCCGCCGGAAGGAAGGATGCTGGGGGAGTGGCTCCGAAGAGGAGGAAGAGGAAGGCGGCACGGCTTTCGACGCGGAGACGGACTCGGACATGAACAGTCAGGAGTCCCGCTCGGACCTGGAGGACATGGCCGAAACGGAAGCCGGCGAGCACCGCCGGGCTCCGCGGCGGGACGGCGACGAGGAGGACGGCGGCCAAGTGGCCCCCGCCGTCGCCAATGGGCCCCTAGGGGCCAGCGAGGCCAGCATCAGCAGCAACCTCCAGGCCATGTCCTCGCAGCTGTTCCAGGCCAAGCGCTGCTTCCGCCTGGCGCCCACCTTCAGCAACGTGCTGCTCAGGCCTCAAGCCGCCTCCGCCCAGGCCCCTCCCACCGCCAACACCGCCGCCCCCTCGGAGGAGAGCCCCGCCGTTGCCTGTCAATCACCCTGCCATGTGAACCAGAGCGCCCCCAATGGGACCAATGAAAACGGTAATTTTTTTTTTTTTTTGGTCTGAGCTTTTTTTGTTTTTTTGTTTTTTGTTTTAATGCTCGAGCACACAGAAGGCTTTGATGCAGCCTCTCAACTGCAAAGAACGGTTGAAGAAATGGTAGTAATTAAACAAACGGCCAGCAGGTGGCAGCAGAGTATAAGAGATCAACCAGGGCCATGTTGCAACAAGCTTTCAGTTTTCACCAGGAATGTAAATAACCCGAGCTATATTTTAATGCTAATTGTTGTAAAACAGAAGCAGTTAGAAATATACCCCTTTTTTTTTTTTCCTTTTTTTTTTTTTTTTTTTTTTTTCCTGTCAAAAGAAGAGACTTTAATCTTTCTTTTGGTAGGTTCCATGTTTTGATAGCAATAGAACACAAAATTCTGTGGGCCTTGCAAAATCAGTCCAAATCCAGTAAAAACAGCTGGCAGCGAAGGGGGTTGCTTCACTCAAAATGGCTGCCAGAGAATGAGTTAAGTGTGGCCCCCGAGTGGCCATACATCCTCTTGCATGGTTGACCTGATGCGGGATCGATTTTGGGCCTTAGACTCTGACTCGGAAGGAAGCCAGCGGAGCGCCCCGTCGGTGCATAGCGAGAAGACGCTCCTGGAGAAGCTGGAGATTGTGACCAATCAGGGTTTGATCCAGGTGGTCAAGGTGTTCATCGACTGGCTCCGGACCAACACCGACATCATCCTCATGTGTGCGCAGGTGAGCGCGGCGATATTTATTTTTTCTCTCAGCCGAATCTTGGCGTGAATCCGCACCCACTCGACCTGTCGTCACTCGTTTTAGAGTTCACAGAGTCTGTGGAACCGCCTGTCGGTGCTCCTCAACCTGCTGCCAGATGGAAGCAAGATGCTTGAAGCTGGTGAGTCGGGGGGGCGGCTGTTATGTGTCTGCATACCCCCCAGAAAGCAGGTAGTTGCTCCCCCGTCCCTAACCACGACGATTGATTGTGCTCGGCAGAGGCCGACTTGAGCCCGGACGTGACGGGTCTGCTGGGCGAGTGCGAGCGTCCGGCCCTGCAACAGACGCTGCTGCTGCCCGAGGACGTGGCGCTGAGGCACCTGCCCGCCCTCGCCGTCGCCCACCGCCGACTCGACTTTGCCCGCCGCGGCGGCGCCGCCCTCAGCCCGCTGCAGGAGGTACGGGCAGGCGCAATGACACCTTACTGTAACGATCAATCGGAACATGTCAAACGTGAATATAAAGTTTCAAACGGTCTGTTGCAATATCCCCCCCCCCCCACCTGCAGTGCGTGGTGCGCGTGTGTTGCATTCGCAGTTTCGGCCACTTCCTGAGTAGTCTCCAGGGCAACGTGCTGCACTTCAACCCGGAGGCGGGCATCTTCACCAGCGTCAGCCAATCACAAGCCGACGACGACCTGCTGCAGCAAGCCAAAGCCCACTTCCGAATGGTGAGAGAGTGAGAGTGCGAGAGAGAGTGGGTGGGGGGGGGCAGGCCGTCGTGACCACTGATCTATATAAATGACTGGATAACTCATAGGCCAGGACTTTTTGAAGCCGCCATATTGCTCCTCCCAAGAAACGTTTGTCGCCATGCGATCCTATACATTTACAGTATGGAAAGTGGAGAGCGTTTGAGGCAGTACTTACTTGAAACGGCATTATTTATGCTGTTTTCAATTTATGAACGTAAACAAGAGGACTTCAGACATTTTACAACTTCCCTTGGGAGTGACAAGATGGCCGCCCTGTGACTTCAACAGCTTGCACTGGCATGTGTGGTCGATCGGCTATCCAGTCTTAAAATGTTCCAAACCTTTTCCAAAATGTCCCGTTTTGAAGATGTCTTTTCTTTTTCTTTTTTTTCTTTTCTTCTTTTTTTTTTTTTGTTGTTGTTGTTCCTTGTGTCGTCGTAGGCCGAAGAGGAGGCGCGCAGAAATCGCCTGATGCGAGATATGGCTCAGCTTCGACTCCAGGTTTGAGCTCCCGCCACAGCAATTCGTCGTCGTTGTCGTCGTCGTTTTCCTGCCACAAGTGTGTGCGTGTGTGCTGTGCCAGTTGGAGGTGTCGCAGCTGGAGGGCAGCCTCGAGCAGCCCAAGGCGCAGTCGTCCATGTCGCCCTACCTGGTGCCCGACGCCGCCGCCCTCTGCCAGCATCTGGGCCTCATCCGACATCTGGCGGCCAGCGGCTGCTTCATCGTCATCATCCCCAGAACAGGTCGGGGGAAAAAAAATATATATATTATAAATTAAATTCTGTAAATTGTTTGGTCCAAAATTAACTTGCATAATTTCAGTGTTCCTATTTTTTTAATTGGTCTTAATATTTTTAAATGCTTAAAATGTTCTTCTTTTGTACCAACTATATAATCGTGGTTTCAATTATTGCCAAAATAATCGTGATTTTTATTTTTTCCCATAATCGAGCATCCCTAGTTTGATAGTGCTAATTTATGAATTAAGGGTGGAAATTCTTTCTGAAACTCTAAATGCCAACACATGGTAAAATCCATACTGCGCAGGTTTTATAGATCAAAGTTAAACTCGCACAAAAACTACAAATATGCCCTTTATGAGGTAATATTGTGTTAACATGACTGTCATTGTGGCCCTTTGGCTGTTCCAGTGATCGACGGACTGGACCGGCTGAAGAAGGAAAATGCCGGCGCGCGAGACGGCATCCGCTTCCTGGAGTCAGAGTTTCGAAAAGGCAACAGGTACGCGTTAGTTGACTATTTCCAGCGCGATATACGATATTTCCATGAGAAAATGTTTTGCCCTTTCGGGCACCCTCAGCAAGCCTGAAAACGGCTTTGGATTTTCGGTAGCACAACAGTAGTTTCATGTGACAGGACACAAAAAAAGTGTCAAGGACTCGCAGCTAAAAGTGAACAGGAAGTCGACCATTTTGTCTGGAATTCAATTTCTGGTAAAAAAAAAAACAAAAACAAAAAAAAAACCTTATTGATTGATTGAATTATGTTTTATTTTATTATCTGCTGGAAATGTACATTTCCCAGAGGGAGCCATCCCAAAGGGATCAATAAAGTCAAGTCTAAGTCTATCTTGGGCCAGTAGTCTGCAACTTGACTTAGTGTCCTCATTTAACAATTAACAACTTGTTGGTGTTGCAGGTACATTCGCTGCCAGAAGGAGTCAGGCCGAAGTTTTGAAAGAGATAAACTCAAGCGGCAGGACCTCGACGCCTGGTATGTGCCATTATTATTATTGTTTGAAGGCTGTAAGCTTGCTAATGCTAAATTAGCATGCTAATGCTAAATTAGTATGCTAATTTTAATGCTATTGTAACATGTTAATGCTAATGTTAGCATGTTAATGCTGAGCTTGCATGCTAATGCTAATTTAGCATGCTAATGCGGAGCCAGCATGCTAATATTAATGCTAGCTTAGCATGTTAATGTTAAGTTAGCATGCTTATGTTATCTTAGTGTGCGAATGCTAGCTTAGCATGCTAATGTTAATGCTAGCTTAGCATGCTAATGCTAGCTTAGCATGGGTTTAGCAAATTAATGCTAATGCTACTTTAGCATGCTAATGTTACGTTAGCATGCTAAGGTTAAGTTAGCATGCTAATAAATTAGCATGCTAATAAATTAGCATGCTAATGCTATCTTAGCATGTTGATGTTAAGTTAGCATTCTAATGCTAAGTTAGCATGCTAATCTAATTTTAAGATGCTGTTAAGCTAATGCTAATGCTAAGCTAAGTTCCAATCTACTAATTTACATCATTTCAACGTGACATTCAAAACATTCAACTCTTTGATTTCACTTTAGGGATGATTTTAAGTCCAGCTACTTGATTCTTCAAACATTCTTCCATTTTGTACCTGATTCTTTAAACCTTACCCCATTTTTATTTTTCTGCTCTAATTTCCTCATTTCTTCACCGATTCACACCGTTCAAACTTTGAATTGTTCAGCTTTTTGCGGGTCATTCTGCGTCATTCCATGCCATTCAATATTGCATTCTCCAGTTATTATTTTTCAATGATGAAGCACACATAATGAAAGTGAGTGAGGCACCCCCCTTTTTTCTGTGTGTCTCAGGCATCTGTACAAGATGGTGGACAGTTGCCGCCAGCTGACCGTCTCCCAGAGCGCCGACGACGATACGGCGGGCATGGTCACGCTTCTCACCGGACATCCGCTTGATGAGCTTTGCGAACGCTCCGCAGCCATGAAGGTCAGGCGCCGCAAATTTATTATTATTTTTTTTCTTTTATAAAGTTAAGAGTTAAGTCATTTTTACATGTTTATAGATAGAACTTTTTTTCATTTGTTTTTCTTCATATACTTAAAAAAAAAAGTTATAACATTTTTACATGTTTATGGATAGAACTTTTTTTGCCAAATAAATTCTGTAATCATGAGTTTTTCTTGTTTTTTTTTTCCCCCAAAAATGTTAAATAATTGAAATAATTTGTATTTTTAAATATACCTTAAAAAAATTTTTTTTTTTTAAATCCTTTCCTCAAATGCTTGAATTGTTTTGTTTTTTGTGCCGTTCCTCAGCATCCATGTTGTTTGTTTGTTTCCCATGTGAATTTTATTTTATTTTTTTCTTCTCCAGTCTGCCGTGCAGGCGGCGATCTCGGCGGGCATGGAGCTGAAGAACATCGCCGACTTCTACCGGCAGTGGAAAGAGATGGGCTGAGGGCGGACCACAAAAAACCAAAAAGAAAACGCCGCTCATGTCGGATCGATCACAACTCACTCTCTCTCTCTTTTTTGCTCTCTCTCTTTATCTCTTTCTCTGCCACTCTTTTTGCTGTGTGTGTATCTGCGTCCCCCAAAAACAAATGTCAACATGAATCCGGAGTTGTTGAAGCTCTTACAGTCACGAAGGGAGTTGAAAGTCACCAAGGGGAAGAGGGCGACGGCGCCGCCCCCCTGGCGCTGCTTCCTTTTGGATGGCGAGAGTGGCGAAAAGCCCAAAACTCAAGTGGCTGGCTAGCTGGCGCTCCGCTTTCATCGCAAACCGGGAGCGCGGCATTTATGTTATGAGACGGGATACATACGCACGCACGCACGCACGCACACACAGACTTGAGTCAAAGTCATTTGGGTGTCGGTGATTTTCCCTCACGTTGTTTTTTTGGCAGAACGAGCGACTTTCCAATTCAGAGAGAGAAGAAAAAAAAATTGCAAAAAAAAGCAGCCGGCATCACGCTTGCCGTTGGCCCGAGGGAGGGCGGAGTCAAAAAAGACAAAAGAGTGCTTGGAAGGGTTGTTTGTTCAACAGGTACACTTCTCTTGTCTTTTTTTGTTTGTTTTGTTTTGTTTTGGTTTTTTTGGTGATTTTTTTTTTTGTGGCTTGCAATACTCACAAAATGTCCGTGACTTTCTTTGGCTTTGGGAGCAAATTTCCGGATGAAGCTAAAATACACGATAAAATCTCTTCAGGTCAACTTTTAATCCAAAACTTTTCAACGAGTTTTTTTTTTTCTCAACTTGCTGTTCAGAAGCAAAAAACAAAAAAAATATCACGATGAAAGGACGACTAAATGTCCTGATTGGTGGAATATGACGGCAAACGATTGACGAGGCTTCAAACCGGAAGTAGATGCAAAACTTTAGAGTTGAGCTTTTTTTCCAACTTGCTGTTCAGCAAACCAAAAAATAAAAAATCACGATGAAAGGAGCACTAAATGTCCTGATTGGTGGAATTTGTCCTGGTGAGACCAAGCCAGATGACGACAATTGACAAACGCGACGACGCTTCAAAAAGGAAGTAGATGCAAATTTCTCTTCAGAACATCTTCACAAAAGTGAGACATTTTTTTCCCCATAAGTTAGTCGTTTCAGAAATTGACAAAATAATTTTTAAAAAGGATCAAGTTGAGCTGACCTGTAGAGGTTTAAAACAATTTCGCTTCGTCCTCAAACTGCACTCAAATGGCCCCAAATTTTATTTTATTTTATTTATTTTTTTTGTATTACGGAAGCGTAGAGCTGCCAATATGTAGTAAGCGAGCATGTTCGAACATACTCGCCAGCCAGAAATGTTTACTCCACATTGGCAGCTCTACGCTTCCGTAGTTTTTGGAGTCATGTGGGTTTTTTGTTTTTCTTTAGTTTTTTGCTCAAAAAGGAAACAACAACCCTGTGATCAAGCTCATTTGGGTTTTTTTTTTTTTTTTTGTACCCAAACAAGAATGTGTAAGGGAAAGCCAGTTTATTTATCAAAGTGTCCAAAAAAGGAAAAACTGGAGGAATGTGGTTTGTGTAAAAGCGCCGAGAGAAGTTTGAAAAGTCTGTTTGTGTCCTCTCATACACGAATTGACAAACGGCATCCGTGTGCGCGTGTGGACATGCATTCAACAATAAAAACAAGCATCATTGAAAACTTTATAATCGACTTTTGTTTTTTTTTTCCTCGTCCATTTTAACGAGTTTGACAAATCACAACTTGGTTAGCAGAAGTTTTCTCTGACTGACCACAAGGGGGCGTGATGCACCATAAAATCCCCAAATTTTGGTTCACAGTTGAGTTCACTATTTATTTTTAAAACATGGCGATAAATAACTTCTTTTTTTTTTTTAAACATAACAGTCAAAGATACTCAAACTTTATTCATGCACCTGGCGTGTACAGTATCTGTATCTCCGTATGTAAACATCTGTTTTTTCGAAGCATGACCCTTCCAGCTGACGTCACTGCTTAGCTTCCCGAAGGGCAAACATCCCATAACAAATGAATGTAGAGAGCTTGATTTTCAACAAGCGTTTTCGTTCCAAAGTGGGAAATATGTCAAGTGTCACAGAAAAAATTTCCCGAGTAGGACACTACATTACTACGAATAATTGAAATCAGCCATTTGGAGCCTCCAACTACAAAAAAAGGAGTTTGTTGGAGGGCGAAGTGGAAGCTTAAGGTATGTTGTTTTTGCTTGAAACAGTACTAAGGTCACTACTTTCATGGTGTAAAAGTTGTCATTCATAAAATCGTTTGTGTCCGGATATACTCGTCTTGCTGTATATCGAAGTTTTCAAGCTATCATAGCTTGCTAGCTGCTAACAAACAAATGCCCTCCACTTAAAGGGGCGCGCTTAAACGTGACGTCACACTGGAAGGGTCTATATGCAATCAAGCAAGCGTTTGTGACACGTTGCCTTGAAATAACTCGATTTGGGAGTTTTTCGAGTTGATGTGTTCACTTTTTGTAGCCTTCTTCAGTTTATTTGGGAAACAAAGAAAGAAAGCCTGAGCCTCTGCTGTATCTTTTGTTCTCGCTCTCACTGGCTCTCGGCCTCGCGCACGCACGCGCGACCTAGCCAATCCTGTGACCGCGTGCGCGCTCCCGTGTGCCAGCTGGGACGGAGCCTCAACCTGGCTGGCACCGCTTTTCTGTTGCTCCTTTTATTTGGTTTGTGTTGGGCAAACGCACCACGCTCGGAGGAACAATTCGCAATGACTTGAAAAGTAACTTTTATTTTTTTTTTTTATTTTTTTTTTTTTACGTGGGAAGGCTCCCATTATATTGTCAACAAAGACGCCGAGAGATGTCGTCCACGCAGAGGTCCTTGCTGGCCTCTTTGGAGTTCATGTGTGAGTTTTGTTTTCATTCTATTTCCTTACGTAGACCGCAGTTGTTGACAAAATGTGTCAATCCTGTCAAAAAAGAAAAAACAAAGTAGTACTCTGGCACCATCTTGTGGCCACGTAATGGCGCCTGATTTGGATGCACCTTTCTGTGCCTGTGAGTGTACTGTAACAGTTAATATTTTTGTGTCAGTGTGCGATGTGATCGGGTCGCTTGCAGATGACTGCTACTACAATAAACGAAAACTGAAACCACATTTTATGTTTACCAAACTAACTATAATGATATCAAAAATGTCTTTGTTTTTGTTTTTGGTAATGAATTGAATGCATGAGCCTTTGGGGATGATTTGAAATGTGATTTGAAGTCGATTTATTTTGATATTAACCGGAATCAGGACGATTGAAAATGTGTCACACAGAAGTGACATCATCTAGAAGCAGCCAATAGAAAAGCAGCAAAAGATGACGTCACTCCCATGGTGGTTTTTGATTATTTAGCACAAGTAATACACCTTTTTAAAAAAAATTAAAACTAATACTTAAACTAACTAAAACTAAACTAAAACTAAGCATTCATCAAATAACTAAAACTAATAAAAACTAACAAAACCACCCTGAAAACTAATAAAAACTAACTGCGCTCCGTATCCGTGACGTCACCGCCCGCCCACATACCAAGGCAACGCCAACCAACATGTTGTGGAATTCCAGGAAGGCGTGCACGCGCATGTCTCCTCTCTCTCGCTCGAGTAGCCGCGCGTGGGCGCGCACGCACGTGGCCCGTGTTGTTGTAGTAGCCGCCGCCTCGACGACTGCGTCCCGCCGACTATGCGTCACGTGTGTGTCGACCGCGCTTCCCATTGGGCGATTTGGAGACAGCGGGGAGGGGCCGAGGACGAAGCGAATGAGGCGTGGAGGGAACGGAGACGACCTGACGAGACGCGACGTTTCCAAATTAAACAAAAGTGAGAAGAAGACGAGCGGAACGAACCGCTTTGCGAAGACGCCTTCGAGTTGGTGGTTGTTTGGGCAGCCGTCACGCCGATGGCCGCCGACAGTCGCGGTAAGTGGACGCGGAAGTGATTCGTGGACACAAATCAAATGATGAAGGATGCTCGGTTAAGCTCAGCTCGCTTCCTGTGCTCAAAAGTTTTGAGTTTGTCTTCTTCCTTCGTTTTAAAGTCGCCTGCACAAAAGTCGAGTTGGCTTGCGTGGGACAATTGAGTTTCGAGGCGTCGTGATCAGGAATCACGTGACAAATTGAATCGAATTAGTCAACATAGTTCCAACATTCTTTGAGCACTCCCATTTTTTTTTTTTTTTTTTTTTTTTTTCAAATTCCACCTCCAAACAGGTTTTGGAGCTCGAATTAGTGCTCCAGTTGCTCACAGTTCAAACGGTTTCTGGTGACATTCGTTAGTTTTGTTTAAAAAAAATAAAAAATAAAATGCAAGTCCAAAACGTTTAATGTCTGAAAACTGCAGTCACTTGTCACCAAAACTGATGTGGACATCTTCTTATTTAAACCTCTGAAAATATATCATAGCAATCGGCCCCATATTTTGGATTTGATGGACGTTTTAATTACGATTTTTCCTCTCCATACACGAATTTACACATTTGTCTTTTATTGAAATGTTTTAACTTATTAGGGATAGGCCTAGATAAGTTTTCATCTTCTTACTACTTGCTTTCAACATGTAAACTATCACTAATGATTGCGTAAGTTTCTTCTTTCCTTTACATTTTTTATCTGCTACTTATGTTTATATGTTCAACAAACAACATTTTATTTTATTTTTTTTTAAGTTGAAGTGGACATGTGGAGCGATATCCACATCTATTTTGATGACGATTGGTTTCAGACTGATTTTTTGGAACATTGAGCTTTTTTTTATATATATTTTTAGTTGGTTTATTGAACATAATGTAAAAGTATTAAATAAAAGTTGAAGCTAAAACATTTTTTATCAATAGTATCATAGTTTTTTTTGTTCAAAAAGGAGTAAATGATGATACTATTGATGAATTTTTTTCTTTTCTGTCTTTTTTTTTTTTTTACATTGCATGCTTTCGGCTGTCTTGTGCATTCTTGTGCTTTTCACACAGCTGCACTGATGATGCAATCATGATTTATGTCTTGAAGATTTTTTTTTTCAATTTTAACTATAAACACTGTTTTGATAACAATTGCGCTGATGCAATGTGACTTCAACTCTGGGGGGGGGGGAATCTAAGAATGTTGACTTGGTTGCTCGGATGCAAACAAGCTGAGTTGAGGGACGGTTGAAGCAGGCGTCAGCTGACCTTTTTTTGTGTCACTCGTCTCTGAAACGAGCTCGAGGCGCGTTCAGTTGTCAGCGCTTGCGTAACATGTCACAACTTTCATGTCTGGAAATGTCAACACGGGCCCGTGCAGGTGAGGACGAGGAGGAGGAGGAGGAGGAGGAACACCTTTACGCAAACTTGGCAGAGCGAAGGCCCTAAAAGGGAACTAACGCAACATAACGCTTGTTTTGTTTTTGGCTCAACATTGGACACATTACTAGAAAACACCTCCCACTTTTCTAACTCTAGGAAAAAAAAAAAAGTATTGAAGACATCAAGTTGATCTTTTACTCTCTGAACTGTTCCACATTTTTCTCATATATGTTCTCTTAAAAAAAAAAAAAAAGTCAACATTTTTCTATATCAGTCAAAAGATTATAACTAAATCTAAATAAAAATGACTTGTTAAAACTAGCACTGCTTTCAAGTGGCATTTTCATCCGAAGTGGTCGAATTGCAAGCGAGTCTTCATTTCCCGTCATTCAAATTCCTCCTGGGCTCGGCGGGCGGACATTTTGTTTGTGTGCTTATCAATGCGGCAGCTTGTGTTGGTCCGCACAAAGACGACTTTTGTCAGCGACAAAAGAGGTCAGGACCGGAACCTGGTCCGGGAGGGGGGGGGGGGGGGGGGGGGGATCCCGAGAGGCTCGCTGCTGCCGGAGATGCGAGCAAAGTGGATTTTGCTGCACGCTATCATCATCATCATCATCATCATTTTTATGATTTATTGTTGGGCAGTATGAAAGCAGGACCAGGGTTGTTATAGTTTTGGAATTTTCATTTTAGTTGGTTTTGATTTTGTTTTGACCTTTTTTCTTTTCTTTTTTTAAATTGAGTTAGTTTTAATTAGTTTTCTTGGTGGTTTTGTTAGTTTTTATTAGTTTGAGTACGGTAATCTAATAAATGCTTAGTTTTAGTATACTTTTAGTTAGTTTCAGTGTTAGTTTTATTTTTTTATTATTATTTTTTTTTAGTTTTAGTTAACTAAAATAACCTTGGACAGGACTGAGCTTAATAATGGAGTTTATTTTGGATGTAATTCCATTGTTGACCAATAGATGGCGTCAGGTTAAATTTTGTTTCAAACGGCATTTAAAAGAAGAGCAGAAAGAGGAAGTGACCTACTTCAAGCTCCGTTTAATTTTAGCTGACAGGATTTTTGAATGTCGACTCCTCTTCAGTCCTGTTTTTTACGACTACAGCTGTCGCGTCAACTTGATAATGTACGTCTTAGGGCATGTCGTATATTATCAGATTATACGTTTGTTAATTTGGTCATTACCTACTTCCTCAGCTCAGGTGATGTCATCATCAGTCGACAGACACAAAGTAGAAAAATTGCTTCCTAAAGGAACTAATTGTACATGAAAAATAATGAAGTTGCGCCACAAGGTGGCGACAATGAAACCCATTATCGTAAAGCATCAACACCTCACGTCTAAAACATACACATTGATGAAGCGCTCATATAATGTGACATAAATGACTGACTTGAGAAATTGACATTGACGAAGACGCCTTTGTGTTTTCAAGTTAGCAGCTAACGGTGACTTGTCCCACCCCCCCTCCATGTTGCAGTGTTCCCCGTGTGGCGGGGGCTGGGAGGTGGCGTGGGAGGAGGCGGCTGGGGGCGCTGCCTGCTGCGGTGGGAGGCGCCCACCCGCTCGGACGCCGCGTCCGACTACCCCGTCTGGCTGCTCGTCTGCCGCCGGGGCCGCGCCCGCCTCGGCCAGGTTGTGGTCGGATCGCCGGCCGCCGTGCTCGGCCTCAAACTGCCGCCGCTCTTCGATGCCCATCAGGTGCCCAAAGTGAGTCGGATGGCAATGTTTGTTTTAAAATCATTTACTGCCAAAAACGTATAAATACGTTCTATTTTAAATGTTTGAAGTGTCCCAAAGACAGATTTAGATTTAGAGCATAGAGAATGTTTTGATGCGGTTGAAGCAATGGTAGTAATTACAAACACGGCCAGCAGGTGGCAGGAGAGTATAAGAGATCAACCAGGCCAATGTTGCAACAAGCTCTTTTTGCCAGTGTTTTCACCAGGAATGTGAATATTGATGAAATTTAGCCATATTCTAATTCTAATTGCTGCAAAACTGAAACAGATAGAAATCTACTTTTTTTTTTTTCCTGATGAATGAAGAGACTCTAATATTTCTTTTGGTAGGTTAGGTTCCATGTTTTATAGAAATAGAAGATAATATTCTGGTCAAACTCAATAACTTGTACTTTGACGAGTTCCTAGTCACCCAAAATGAGATGCAAATTTCAAAGCGGTATTCTCGACAGGTGGGCAGGGCTTCACGGCCAAGAGTTTTTTTGTGTACGTCATCTAATGTGGGTGAGTCTTGATGGTCATTTTTGAGAATTCTCGGGACGGAAACAAAAAAAATTGCCATTTTCAATCGACATCAATTTGAAATTGGGTGGAATTATAAATCCGTAAAACACACTCACATTCAGAAAATCGGCCATTTTGCTTTGAAGCTGTCAAAATCCCAACGGGGAAGTGTGGGCGTGGCCGCGCGTAATGACGCCAGCGCCGTTTTGCTTCCCAGGTGTTCCGCGAGGACGGCATCCTGTCCGGCTACCGACACCCGCGCAGCTCGGCGCTGGACTGCGTGCTCAGCACCTTCCACATCAACAACGAGACCGTCAACATCTGGACGCACTTCCTGCCGACGTGGTGCGTCTGTGTGTGCGTCACGTGCTTTTGTTTGTAACTTTGAACATACTTGGAGCAGAAACTCATACAAACTTGAGCGGACAAAAATACTCACTGGCTTATATTGTCTGCAGTGTGGGAGCAACAAAATGTGATACTGGATGATGCTAAAGGCTTTTCTTCTTGCTGTTAATTACGCTAAATGTCCTTCAGTAGAGCTCAGTGCTGCCCCCTGTTACGGCACAATGTGGTATTACACCGAAGGCATGAAAGTAACTTGGAAAAAAATTCAAATTTAGCCCTTAGCTAGCGCGAGCGCTTGTGTTAGCGCTTGTGCAGTTGTGGGATTATCTCTTGGCTTTTTCGCCATCTTTTTTTTTTTTTTTTTTCCTTCACATCCACTGTATGATGCTAAAGGCTCTTCTTCTTGCTGTTAATTACGCTAAATGTCTTTCAGTAGAGCTCAGTGCTGCCCCCATGTTATGGCACAATGTGGTACTACACCGAAGGCATGAAAGTAACTTGAAAACAATGCAGGGAGTCCTCGAGTTGAGGCATTTCGACTTTACAGCGGTTACGCCCGGTCCACCATTTTGGCTCGTCGACGGCTATTTTTGGCTGCTGGTCCACCATTTTGGCCGCAGTGTTTTCCACTCTTTAGCCCCTTTGTTTCCGCTATTTAGCCCTTAGCTAGAGCTAGTGCTAGTGCTAGCGCTTGTACACTTGTGGGAGTATCTTTGGCTTTTTTGGCCCCCTGGTCCGCCATTTTGGTTGCAGTGTTTTCCCCTCTGTCCGCTGTTTAGCTCTTAGCTAGCGCTAGCTCTCCAGTACTCGCTTGAAAATGTGCAATATTGCTTGTGTAGGAATGACGCAACAGCACCTCTTGAGGTTTAACTGCCAACGTGTGTGTGTGTGCGTGTCAGGTACTTTGTGTGGAGGCTGGCGTCGCTGTGCTCCAGCTCGAACCTGGCGAGCGACAGCTACGCGTGGCCGCTGCTGGCGTACATGTTGTTGGCGTGCGTGTACCCGTTCACCTCGTGCTGCGCGCACACCTTCAGCGCCATGTCGTCACGCTCGCGGCACATCTGCTACTTCTTCGACTACGCCGCCATCAGCCTCTACAGCCTGGGTGGGTGAGACCACGTCTTGACCTGACACAAACGTTCCGTTTGCTGCACCGTGGACTGCCAAGCCTGCTGACTGATACACATTTGTTACAGTTCAATTTTGATATTTGATACATTTCGCCAGAATAACACAAATTAAAAAAAAAAAAATCCTCTAAAGTGGTGGAAATATATTATCCACAAGTACTTGCTAGATCACGCAAATGTTACAATTTACCAAGGCTATTTTAGTTAGCTAAAATTAACGAAAAAAGCTAAAACTAAAAAAAAACAAAACGAAAATGCTAACTGAAGCTACATTTTATGTTTACAAAACTAACTATAATTATAGCAAAAATGTTGTTTGTTTTAGTCTTTGGTAATTAATTTTATGCATGAGCCTTTGGGGATGATTTGAAATGTGATTTGAAGTCGATTTATTTTGATATTAATAGGAATAAGGACATTTGAAAGTGTGTCACGCAGAAGTGACGTCATCTAAGTAGCAGCCAATAGAAAAGCACCAAAAGATGACATCATCCCCATGCTGTTTTTTTAAATATTGCACACAAGTAATACACATTTAAAAACAAAAAAAATATAATATATATATATATAAAAATATATAAAAAATATTAATAATTATTAAATAACTAAAACCAATAAAAAAAATTAACAGAATCACCCTGAAAACTAATTCAAACTAACTCCATTTTAAAAAAACAAACTCAATTGAAAAATTGCCAAACTATAATGCGTGTCGGAATGAAGTGTTTCACTGTGGCCCCCTTATGGGCCGCAAGCGGTACTACCAGATGCGAATTTACTGGTGCAATTGTCATGTTTCCTTTTTTTTGTTTTTTCCCAGGCAGCGCCATCTGCTACGGCTGCTATGTGATGCCCGACGTGTGGCTGAACGGCTGGCTACATCGCCACTTTGTGCCCATCGCCGTGGGCAACAGCTTGTTGTGCACCAGCCTCTCCTGCTACTCGCGGTCAGAACAAAAAAAAAACAAAAACCTCATGCCGCCACCGCCGCCTTTTCAAAACTTGCCGTGCGAGATGCGAGATGAAACCGGTTCAACCGGTGTGTTTGCCGCCAGGATGTGCGTTCACGTTAGCGGCAAAACGCGTTTCACCTTTTTTTGTTGTTGTTTTTTGCTTCCTCAAAAATGGAGCTAAGTAAATGAATGAAGCTAAGTCGAGTAGGACTGTCCCAAATAATTGTTTTTCTCCCCATTAATTATTATCCACTATCTTTACAATTAGTCGATAGTCTAACAATTAATTTGTTCAACTAATCTACCGATTTTATTTTTGAGTTGATGTGATGTAGGGCTGATCAATGATGGAAAAAAGTAATTATATAAAATAAAAATAAATAAAATAAAAATATAAACATATAGATAGATATAATAAAAAATAAGAATAAATAAAAATATAGTAATTATTATTGTTTTTATTATGCAGCGACATTGTTGGTGTAAGCAGTTGCACATCAGCAGGAACTCCCCCCCCCCCCCCCTCCCCCCCCCCAAATGCTTCAACGTACGTGTTTTTGTTTTGTTTGTTTGTTGCGTGTGCAGGTTTGTGGAGGTCCACTTCCCTCAGAGAAGCAAAGTGTTGCGCACCGTCGCCTTCGTGGTGCCCTTCATCTTTGACAGCTTGCCCATCTTCTACCGGGTTCGCATCTTCCACCTTTGCTACGCTTTTCCACGCCAACTTGTCGTATTTCTTTTTCGTAGTTTGGCCTCGGCGGAGGTCTTTCAGTTGCTGACTTCGTTGCGCTTGTTGACGTGTGCGTTTTGTAGCTCCTCCTGTGCTGCGGGGGGCGCTGCAGCCCGAGCGAGGCTCTGCTCAGCCACGTTTACCAGCTGACCTTGGCCTTTCTCACCTGCTTCCTGTTCGCCTCGCACCTGCCCGAGAGGTTGGCGCCGGGACGCTTCGACTACTTTGGTACGTCACACGTTGTGGACTTTTGAAATTTTTTTATTTTTGTTGACACAGTCAAACCTCCGTTAAATTAAATTAAAAAAAAATTATTAGTATGTATGTATATATATATATATATTATGTATTTATTTATGTATTTATTTATTTATTTATTTATTTATTTATTTATTTATTTATTTATTTTATAATATATTATCACTTTCATATATTTGCATGGGGTGTAGCACCACATTGTGCCATATGGTGGCAGCACCATGCCATTATGTATTCGTTTGTCAAAGGTATTCTTTCAAACTGTAATGGCAAAGACACGCCACTAGATGGTGGCATTGCTTTGAGTTTGCCATCAGAAGTCAAATTCCAACTGAATATGTTTGCATGTTACATACTTGTAGCTACTCGAAAGTAAGTCGATTGTCGACTAATATGATGTCGTTGATAATTTTTCTTAAATTACTTTGTGTGCCAAAAAAAAATAAAATAATCCCTCCATCCGCAGTTACGTAGGCCCCACCCCCCAACTCTTTCATCCAATCATGTAGGCTACTGTCAACTTCACGGTTGCAACATGCTACTTGGCCATAAGCACATCTATACGTGGGCACTGTGTTATGATTATGTTTATTACAATTCACTGTTTGTGTGTGCAGGCCACAGCCACCAGCTGTTCCACGTGTGCGCGGTGGCGGCGACGCACTTCCAGCTGGAGGCGGTGCTGTGCGACATGAGGTCGCGGCGGGCGCGTCTGGAGGCGGCGGGGGCGGCGCCGTCGCTGCCCGCCACGGCCGGCGTGCTGGCGCTGGGCCTGGCCCTCAACTTGGCCGTCGTCGCCCTCTTCAGCGCGCCGCTGCTGCCGCTCCGGCGGGCGCCGCGGCAACCGGCACCGCCCGCCGACGGCAAGGACCCGTGAGTTGTGTTGACTGGGATGAGGAGGTGGCCCCCTGGTGGCGACTGACAAGGTTTACAAAAACAAAGAAAATCTTCCAGGAAGTGCTGACAGGCCAGTATACGTTGTGGCCAGCAGGAGGTGCTGGTCACTTTAAACACTTTTTAGCATTTCAACGTGGCTTTTTTTTTTTTTTCTAATATATATAGCAGCATCCACACCTCAAGATGTCTTTGTGATGACACTGATGATGACGTGCTGCCATTTTGCATTGGTGGCTTTGATTGTTGGTCCGTTTGGAACATACAAACATGCTAACGCTATAGCAAACATGCTAACACTATTGCGAACATGCTAACGCTATCGCCACTGATTTATATGTGGATAGCCGAAAGGCCAAGACTTTTGAGGTGGCGAGGCTGCCATATTGCTCCTCCCAAGAAATGTTTCTTGCCATACCATCCTATACTTTTAATTTACAGTATCCAAATTGGAGAATATTTGAGACAGTATACGAGTAGAAACAGCATGATTTATGCTGTTTTAAAGTTATTAAACATAAACAAGAGGACTTCAGACATTTTACAACTTACCTTGAATACATGTATAAACTATATGCGTAATGATGTTAGAATTTTTGTTTTAGAATTATGAATGTAATTCAACAAAAGATGCCTCTGCCAAATCTATTATTGGGGTCGAAGGAATTGAGCCATAAAAGAAAAGGGGGTCTTTAAAAAATAAAAAATAAAAAATACACATACCGTCCACTTATTATCATTATTATTATTATTCTTTTATTTTATTTTTTTACTTGTTAAAAAAATAGTGACCGGCACAAATACATTTTTAAAAAGATTTTTAGCCATCATAATCTTAAAAAAAAAAAAAAGGATAATTTCAAATTTTGAAAATACTAATTTAAAAAAATCAAGTCTGTAGAAAGTTTTTTGTTTTGAGTGAGTTAAATGTCGATCCATGGTTTTTTTTTTTGTGAGAAAACTTGAAACAAAGAAATATAATTTTTCCTCAAATGTAATTTTTTTAACTACTTTTTTATTTTTTTTTAGCCATCACAATCTTTATTAAAAAAAAAAAACTAGACAATTTCAAATTTATAAAATGGTAAGTTAAAAAAAATCAAGTCTGTAAAAGTTTTTTTTTTTTTATTTTAGTGTGAAATTTGGATCTTTTTTTTTTTTTTTTTGCAAGACAACTTGAAAAAACAAAATGTAATTTTTCCTCAAATTAAATTTCTTATAAATAAATTTTTAAAAAAATGTAGCCATCATAATCTTAATTAAAAAAAAACAACTTACGTCTAAAAAGTGAGATTTTTATTTTTGTATTAGAAAATATGGGAAATATTTTTTGAGCGAGGTTCAGACGGTTTGGAAAAGTGTGGCGGGAAAGAAAAAAGGAAGTGCTGTAAATATTTCCAGGACTTGAATTCAGGTAAGCGTTTGCGCCTTCAAACTTTGAACGTGTGACGCGTCAGTTGAAAAAAAACAAAAAAAACAAAAAAGATGTTGACAGTGGTGGCCATTTGACGTGAGGTCAGAGGTCATCACTACTGAATTGCGATTGTTTGCAATTGGTCTTTTTGGTTGACGTTTTTGCGAGAAGGTGAAGCGCATGTGACTCGAGGACTTGCGGCGGCGCTCGCTGGCCCGTGTTGGCCGTGTGAAGATTTTCACTTCACAATAATAATGATAGTGAATTCATAATCCATAATCCTATTGTTTTTAAGAGAGCAGTGCCGTTACGTAGCGAGTGACTCGAACTTGATGTCGCGTCGTAACTCATTAACTCACATTCTAAGATGATGATATGCAACTTGTTTTTCTTTTTCCTGTCGTGGCAGCAATATTCTTCTGGAATATATTTTGCAAAAACTCAATGTTCTGTATTTGTCTTGTTTTTGTTATGTGCTCTTTGGTCCATCTACTTGGTGAAAAATGAACATTTATTGAAGCAAAATTTGAGTATAAAGTCCAAAAAGTCTCCAGAAACGTCAACTTTGTCATATTTGCTATATTTATATATTCCGCACACTGTATGATGGTTATCATTATTATTCCCCATGTGTAATGGGTGGTTACATTTTTGCCAATATCCTTGACTGTATGACTGTTACCTCCTTGTAAATACGAATATTAATACTGCGGGATGTGTTGACTGTAAAGAACCAGCATGAAAATATATATGGGTGCTTTTCTTAATGTTTTTATACGCTCAGCAAAAAACAAAACAAAACAAAAAAAAACAATTTGAATGTATCAATAAATGATTGTTTGTGCTCTGTATACTATGTCATTGATCCACTAGATTTGTGCAATAAACGAAGCTTTATTTAAAAAAAAATAATTCAAATTGTCCTTTCATGTTTGGAGGGAGGCTGCATTATTACGATGGACCAACAGGGGGCAGACGAGTACAACAAAAAGGAGAACCAAACCAAGTCTCATTGCATCTTATATAATTTTGTGTGTGTATGTGTATGTGTATATATATATATATATATATATATATATATATATATATATATATTCAATACTCTAAAGGGATACTTCACTTATGTGAAGCCCATTATAGCAATAAGAAGGTAATAGTTTGTCCATAATTAATTTGATATTTTTATTATTTTTCACGTACAATTAATACTTAAAAAAGAAACAATTTTGCCAACTTGTTGTCGACTGAAAATGACATCACATGCTCAGGTAATGACCAATCACACCTCATCTGTTGTCTCGGTTTGGTCATGTGACATTCACAAGCTGAGCTATGATTGGTCGTTACCTGAGCATATTGTGAGATTGTTTTCAGTCGACAACAAGTTGCAAAATGTGTTTTTAAAGGTACTAATTGTACATGAAAAATGATGAAAATATTACATTTATCATTGACAAAATATTAACTTTTGACTGCCAAAAATGGCTAAAAGAAAAGTATGCATTTAAAATAACTGGCAGGCTAAGTATCATTTGTACATCTGAATAAAATATAGTATACTTTAAGAAAAATGAATTTATTTTGAAAACATATTATTTTTAATAAACTTAAATGTTCAAACAAAGTTGAAAAATAGCACAAAAAAAAAATCAATAACAAAAAAGTAAAAAATAAAAATAAAAAATCTCATTGCCTATAATAAACAAATCTACAAAGTCCAAACCACAAACGACAAAAGTAAGTCGAGAACAGTTTGTTTAAAAAAAAAATTTTAAAAAAGAAAGAGAGATTTTGCAGAAGTTGTATTTTGTGAAAGGTGTTTGTGAAAAGTAAATGCAAACCATTTGCTGATGTGTGTTTGTTGCGCTTGCAGGCCCACTTCAACATTCACTTCACCTTCAACCTTAAAAGCCTCAAAATAAAAAAAATAAAAAATAAAAAAAGCTCAAGTCCAGTCTGAAAAAAAAAACGTCCTCGTTTTTTCATCTGCTATTGAAAGATGCACAAAAAGCAAGACGTTGAAGGGCTGCTGATGGAAAACTTTTATTTGCCAAGCACAAATGGATGTCAGCCTTCGCCTCCTTCGCCATGACGCGCACGCCAAACACGCACGCACGCGCCATAGCGTTAGCATGTTTCTCGATAACGTTAGCATGTTTTAGCGTTAACATGTTTGCGATAGCGTAAGCATGCGATAGCATTAGCATGTTTGCAATAGCATGTTTGCGATGGCGGTAGCTTGTTTGCGGATAGCGTTAGCATGTTTGCGATTAGCGTTAGTATGTTTGCGGATAGCGTTAGCATGTCTGCGATAGATTTAGCATGTTCGCAATAGTGTTAGCATGTTTGCGATAGTGATTGCATGTTCACAATAGCGTTGGCATGTTTGCGATAGCGTTAGCATGTTTCCGCTAACGTTAGCATATTCACGATATGTTAGCATGTTCGCGATATGTAAGCATGAGGTTTGCGATAGCATTAGCATGATGTTTACAATAGCGTTAGCATGTTTGCGATATTTTAGCATGTTTGCGATGTAAGCATGATGTTTGCGATAGCGTTAGCATGTTTGCGATTAGTGTTAGCATGTTTGTGATTAGCGTTAGCATGTTCGCGATTAGCGTTAGCATGTTTGCAATAGTGTTAGCATTTTCGCGCCTAATGAAGCTCCACGTTTTCAGTTCTTCTCCCTTTTCCCCCCTCCAAAAACTTGTAACTTGAGTAGAGTGTGTTGAGTACTTTAGCCAGTCAAAGAAATGCAGTGATGAGCAGTCAACAGCGTTTTTTTTCATTGTTTTTTCTTTAGTCAACTTTATTGTTATTTATTTGGTCACATGATCTATCGGTCACACAGTGTGGAATGGATGCACATCCCATGGCTATTATTTACACTTTATACAGATTTTATTTTGAAAGTCTCTTGTCACTCTGCCACTGCACTGTTCGGTCCACAACGCAATCAGCAGGTTTTATTTTGAAGGTCCGTTGCATTTTTTTCCTTTTATTTTGAAGGTCTTGCCACTGAAGTGTTTTCAAGGGCATGTCACATTTCTTACTTGATTCCAATGAAGCAATTTTATTTTGAAAGGCTTGTGTCACATATGTCCAGTTTCACTCCAAGACTTTTATTTTGAAATCCTTTGCACAAGCATGTCTCAGCTCCAACCCTGACAGCGTTGCTTTTATTTTTGAAGTTATTTCATATTTACACTGGCACATAACCTTACATTTAATTTTGAAGGCCGTTTTACTACTTGCAAACCCTTGATTTTGAAGCGCCTTTTATTATTTCTGACTCCATTTCTCTGTTGCGCTTTTCATTTGAAAGGTCATCATAGTGCTTTAATTTTGAAGTCCTTCACACTAACGTTCACAACCGTGCTTTTATTCTGAAAGCACGTCACCTTTATTTTGAAGGCCTTTACACTGCTGTGTATTTATTTTGAATGTCTTAGCCCTGGCATGTCACATTGTAGTACGCCTCACTTTTATTTTGAAGGCGTCACATCTTCTGCCCACTTTCAAGTGCACGACTTTTATTTTGAAGGTCTTTACAGTAGCAACTGCCTTCCTGAAATTGTGAATACAGAAACTGCACACCTCAAATAAAAAAATAAATAAAAATATTTAAAAAATTGACATTTGCAGGTTGTACAGCCACGTCACATCTGCACACAGAAAAAAAAACCGGACCAAACATAACGCATGATAATATTGAAAAAAATTATTCATATATGAGACACAAAGTAGCTTATATACACACAAATCGTGGTTATCATCATCTTGTGAAAAGTTTGAGCGGAGGTCATTAGCACGGTCCTCCCCTCAGGTCGACAGGCCGCAGTTCTGCTCTCAGCCTGCGGGGGCGCTAAAATTCAATAGGCCGCATCATTGTTGGGGGAGGGGGGCGGGGCAAGATGGAAAACTTGTTGGAGGATTTCTTCCGTCTCTTCCGTGCTTCTCTTCTCCTCACTAGCAGGACAGTTTGGCGCACGAGTAGAATTGTCTTAGTCATAACATTTTTTTTTAAATTATTATTATTCCCCCACTGATGTCTTGATGACTTGCGAGTTCTTCAACTACTGTGTGACATTTCTGCACACTAGTAGGACAAATTTGGCGGCGTACCAGTAAGATGGCAATACATGTTACTAGCGAGGGTAGACCACACTAGTTTGTTTTGATGTGGCGAGGAGGCTACTAGTACGTGACGCGTCGACTTGTTGGGCCTAGTTCTAGTGCAGTACTGTTGTTTCTAGTTATGTTTAAAATGTGCACTTGTAGCAGCCCAAAATGTGGCGCTAGTAGTAAAGAAAAAGTCTGTCTGCTAGTAGTCTGCAGAATTGTCTATGTTTGACCAAAAAAAAAAAATACTAGTACATGGTAAGGCTGATCAATTATTGAAATAATAATAATCACAATTATTTTGGCAATAATTGAAATCACGATTATTCAAACGATTATTTTGTTTGGGTACAAAACAAGAAAATAAAAATATTAAAAATATTAAGACCAATAAAAAAATAAATAGAAACACTGTAATTATGCAAGTTCCTTTTGGATGAAACAAAATTTATTAAATTAGTTATTTTAATTACAAAAATAAAAGGTGCAAATGTAAATATAAAATTTAGGATTAATAATCTTTTTTTTTTTTTTTTTTTACAATTATGCTGATTTTGTAAATGAAATTGTAATTTAAGTAATTCTGTATTGTATGTGTGTGTATGTGTGTACACACACACACACACACACATATATATATATATATATATATATATATATATATATATATATATATGATGTACAGAATTATAAAAGATAATAATAAAAATAAATAAATAATAAATAAAAAATAAACAAAAAAAATATCTAAATAATATATGTACAGAATTGTAATTTAATCATTTAAATTGTAATTGAATTTTAATTTAATGTAATGAATTTTAATTGCATGGACCATAAGCTACAATGAATAAAAATTGTTAGTAAGCCAGTTCAATACATTCGTAGAACTATCTCACTAGTAAATTTTTCCATGACTGCCTTCCGATGACATTTCTGCACACTACTAGGATGGCAACCACATGCTACTAGTTGGCACTTTGGGGATCCTCGTGGGACACAAGCCTACTAGTGTCTGCTCGTCAGGTTGAAATTCATACTAGGAGGCCAAAAGTGGCACTAGTAGGGTGTTGGAGGGGGGGGGGCGAAATGTTACTAGTAAGACGACACCAACCGAGTGGCAGCGAGTTACCTTGCCGGTAAAGGCCGAAGCGTGCCGGGAGGTGGACTTGTTTGTTTTATCCGTGTCGTCCTAATTAAGCCAGGATGTGGAGGTAGACGGGCGGGTTCTTGACCAGGGCGAGGAGGCGCGCGTGGATGTCCTTGATGAGCGTCCTCTGCTGAGGTTCCCGCTGCCAGCAGCCGCGCATCAGCGCGTACACTTGCTTGGGGCACGTGCGCGGGCGCTCCAGCTCCCGCCCCTGCGTGATGCACTCGATGGCCTGCGGGGGGCAGCGCAGAGGCACGCGTTAGCATCGCGTCGGACGCGCGTTTGAGGACTTCAAAGCGTACCATTAACTTGATCTTAATGCTGAACATTGAAACTGTAATCTTAACTTGAAATCAAAAGTAGACAAAGGGCTCGACCGATTAATCGGCCGCCGATTATAATCAGCCGATTATTGGCCTTCAAACATCGGCCAAAACAATGGGCCAATTGGGCCAAATGGACGATTATTTTCTTCTTAAAACGCTATTGAAGAAAACCGAAGTTTCCGGAAAAAAAAAAAAAAAAAAAAAAAAAAAAAAAAAGTACCCTGAATGCACCGTTTTGCTTGCGTAGCATTAGCAACTAGCAAATGTGTAGCGTTTGTTATTCTGTTGCCCCCAAGCGTCCTTTAAGCTGTTGAATGACGTCGCACTTGGAGTTAACTGTAAAACTAAATACACAATATTAACGAATTCACTCGCCGCCATTTTCACAAAAGCAATCCCGTTCGCTCCTGGCGGTTTGACTGGATTTGGACTGATTTTGCAAGGCCCACACAATATTGTGTTCTGTTGCTATAAAAACATGGAGCTTGTTAAAAGAAATATTTAAGTCTCTTCTTTTATCAGTTCATCATCTGTTTCTGTTTTGCAGCAATTAGAATTAGAATATAGCTACGTTTCATCAATAGTCACATTCCTGGTGAAAAATACTGGCAAAAAGAGCTTGTTGCAACATGATCCTGGTTGATCTCCTTTGCTCTGCTGCCACCTTCTGGTCGTTTGAATAATAACTACCATTTCTTCAATCATTCTTTGCAGTTGAGCAGCTGCATCAAAGCCTTCTGTATGCTCTAGCACAAAAAAACAAAACAAAAAACTTATAAAAACGTCTTTGATACACTTAAAACATAAATTTTTTTTATTTATCAGTTATTTGGAGCAAATGAGTTAAGAATTACAGCCACTCTATATTTAAATGCAAAACACGCTTCGTTTTTAAAACATCGCTAGCCTAGCGCTATCAGGAAGTTAGCATCGACGTCGGGAGTGTTTTTCCTTCCACGCACAAATGTTGTGGGAACACAAACCCACAGATCAGATAACACTACCCAAAGGCACAAATTCTTCCCAATATGTGAAAAGTGAGTTATTTTCATAAAATTCGAACATAACTTTCTTCTGCACTCACTTTGTGTGTACACCAATGGATGCACGGCACCACACTGCTCCCTGGAGGCCAGAATGCACAAGAGCAGTCCGTGTTCGTAATGTTTTTTCAGTTGCTATTAGTTTAGTTTATTCTTTAAATTAAAAAGATTAAAAAAAAAAAAAAAAAAAAAAAAAAAGGATCAGGACTGGAGAAGCCAGTCCTAAGACTTAACGTGTTCAACAAATGGTTTGCGTTTTGGATTCAACGTCTTCAGCAAACAAGAAAAATCCAGCTGAGGGTCAACGTTTTTGCAGGTCGAAGCCTCCGTTAAAAACGCCTCAACTCTAATTTGGACAATTTGTTTGCATTTTGCGCTGTGATTTATTGAAAGTTTGGAAGGGAAACAAAGCAACAAGATCTGAAACTGCCCAAGGTCATAAAAGACGACTTACAGACTCAGTCACACATGGAGTCGTGTTTGTTTTTGCTTTCCTCACACTCCCGTGGAGATTTTCACAAAAAAAAAAAAAAACACTTGACGTGTCCCCTCACAAAGCGATTAGGATGGAAGGGCAGGCAGTTGATCCGATTAGATGGAAGGCGATCCAGTCTGCTGTTGAAAGGCGACACGCTGGACTTCATACGACTACTCGATGACTCCACTACATTATTATTATTATTATTATTGATTGGACTTTTAAGAGCAGCATCAAAGCTAAACTCGCACACGACTCAAATAATCACAGCGGTGATTGAAATTTATAGCCTTGACATTCGATATTCTGACTGGGATGGACGCCAGACACTGAAAAACAGTCGTAGTCTGTTTTTAGGACTTCTTTCTTCCGAGTTCCAATCATTGTTCAGATGAGAAACTCACATTTTTGATTTGATGTATTATTAATATAGTTTATATTATTTTTATGGGATCAAACAGTTTGAAATGACATTTGAACACAGATTCCTTCTTTTCTTTTTTTTTTTGTCAGAAATATGCAATTCGTGTCGTTTGCGGCTGCGGATACAGAGACCACACTAATCCATTATTTATACAACTTAAAAACTTACAATTTTAATGAATTGATTGAGTTTAACCATCTCAAAATAATGTTTAAAGCCCATCATGAAATTTTACTAATTAACATACAAATTAAATAAAAAAAAAAAGCCTGCCTTGAAGTTGAACTTGAAACTGGGCATGTGCTGGTTACTCGGATCAACTTCTGCTGCAGTTTTTCCAAAAGTCTCTTTCAAACTCACTCCAATTTGCCATCGGTGCTAGCGATGTTAGCCTTAGCAGCTCCCTGCGTAATTCGACTCTCTTGACCCGCCATTTTTGTGCGAGTGACATTTCCCTCTTAAAACTCATTTGCTCCCAATAACGTGTAAATACGTTTTTTTAATGTAAGTGTCCCAAAGACGTATTTAGACGTTTTTTTTTGTTTTTTTTTATGCTAGAGCATACAGAAGGCTTTGATGTAGCCTCTCAACTGCAAAGAACGGTTGCAGAATTGGTAGTTATTACACAAACGTCCAGCAGGTGGCAGCAGAGCAAAGGAGATCAACAAGGGCCATCTAGAAAAAAAGCTAAATTACTTTGAATTTTAAATAGATTTGTGAAAACTGATGAAACTTCTAATGCTAATTGCTGCAAAACGGAAACAGATAGAAACATACTTTTTTTTTTTTTCCTGATGAAAGAAGAGACTTTAATCTTTCTTTTGGGAGGTTCCATGCTTTTATAGCAATTGAAGACAATTTTCTGTGGGCCTTGCAAAATCAGTCAAAATCCAGTAAAACAGCCTTGAGCGAACGGGATTGCGAAATGTGAAAATGGCGGCGAGCGAATGAGTTAAAGTGCAAGTCGGTCCATTCTCACGTGGACGTCCAATAATATATATGATAAGTTCTCTAACTTAGGAGAATCTGGATGAGGATCCTTGAAAAAGACCAAAACGTCTCGTTCCGCCACTCGTTTGTCTGATTTTCTTCTGGGAAGTAATCGAGGCCAATTTTCCCAAACATGTTTTTTTTTTCTTTTCTTTTTTTCCTGCCCATTGAAGACGACGACCCACCTCGCTGTTGGACAGCTGGTACCAGGGCTGCTTGCCGTAGGTGAAGATCTCCCAGAGGACCACGCCGAAGCTCCAGATGTCGCTCTCCGTGGTGAACTTCCTGTACATGATGCTCTCGGGCGGCATCCAGCGGATCGGCAGCATGGTGCGGCCACCCACCTAAAAAAAGCGGCCAACGGCGACAACGCAAATATAAGAGGTCGTTTGTAGTGCCACTTTGGTCCTCCGGGGGGTGATGAGTCACATTCCTTCACCTGACAAACGGTGACGTATTGATATGTACAGTTTCTGTTTTTATAGTTTATCATTGCCATAAAAACGAACAAAATGAATCGATTAATCGACAAGTCATCGATGATGAAATTAATCGACAACTATTTTAATAATCGAGTGATCGTTTGGAGCCATTTTTTTAATTTTAAATGGTCCAAATCCACCGATTTCAACATATCTGCAGCAATTGCTCACCGATTTCTGTAGTTCTTCATAAAAGATTATCTTGATTATCTTCTGTGTTTAAATAAAACCTTTGGAAAACAATGGTCGAACCGATAACATAGTACAACATCAATCCTTACCCCCTTTTTTTTAAATCACTATATGAATGCAAAGTATGAAATAAACGTCAATCACTGGTTAATAATAAAAAGACGTTGTTATTCACTTTAATACAAAATTCAAATAAATCCAATTAGTCGATTCATCGAGTGAATAATCGATAGATTAATCGATTCTAAAAATATTCGATAGTGACAGCACTACTGCTAACCCTAGCACTAATTCCCAACTAACCTCAATATAGTAATCCAGATCTCAACTCATTTACTGCCAATGACGTGATTGTACGTCTTTCAAAAATCCGACATTCAATCCCCGTTACGCAGTTTTATGAAAATGCCTGGCTAACCCTAAATTAAGATAAAGGCGTTACTCTTAATTCCAAATCTTAGCCCCTTAATTCTAATATTTAAACCTAATTTACCAATTGCAACCCCCATCCCTAGATCACCAACCTTAATCCTATCCTGAAACCTAACCAGAATCCAAATCCTTAAACCAGTAACTCCAAACCTAACCCACCATCTAAACCTTAAGCCTCCTGTTAACAGACAAAATGAAACTAATTTAAATAAAATCAAAATAAAATGAAATTGTACTGTAAATTGAGCTTTTGGAACCTGACGCCACTAATCGTAACGCAAACTCCTACTAAAATTAAGCCTTTGTGACTCGCGACCCAGTTGCACGAACGGGCGAACGGCGGCGACCCAAGCTTTATCTTTATTGGCGCTCACCCGATAGTAATCGGTGCTGTAGATGTCCCGCGACATGCCGAAGTCTCCGATTTTGACCACCAGGCCTTCGCCCACCAGGCAGTTGCGCGTGGCCAGGTCCCGGTGGACAAAGTGCAGCGAGGCCAAGTAGACCATCCCCGACGCGATCTGGGCGGCGATGTGCAGCATCTGAGGAACGGTCAGCTCGCCCAGCGCCGCCATCTTGGACTCCTCCAGGATCCGAGCATCCGGACCGTGAGCTCTGCAACAACATTCAACGACTTCAAGTAGGGCTACTCGATTATGGGGGGGGAAATAAGAATCATTTTTTCTTTTTAGAATTATGCGACGGCATTGACGTCATTCACGATGCCCCAATCGTGTTCCAAAACTATTTTTCGTTTGACTGATGAGTCGTCAATTTAGTTCAAATCCTGTTGTGGTCTTTTGAGAGTTGACTTGGGAATGATGAACGATTCCAAACGCGTTCGCTGCAAACCGTTCCCGAACGACTACAAAGGGAATTTCAGTGGACATTTTCCGGAACCATCCGGGTCCACTACGTGACAATCCTTACAAAGTGACGTGAAACGAGTGCGACCGAAGGGTTAACGGTGGCCCGGCGCCTCGTACCCGTCCCGTCCCGACTGATTGGCGATGATGCGATAGTCGGCGGGCGACGCCCAGCGCAAATGTGCTCACTGATTAGTTTAGCGGGCAGGTGCACGCGCTGGGAAAGCAGCTGCACAGTAGGACGCTCCAGACCCAAATGTGATTTTGGACGTCCCGGCGTTTATTTTATTTTATTTATTTGTTTTTGTCAGAGGACACCTGGCAACAAGATGAGCTCTAATTGGCCAACGTTAACGCACAAAAGAGTCTCAAGAAGCCATGCTGGAAAAAGCAGGGAAGTCCGCCATTTTGGTTGAGAGCTGCCATTTTAGGCTCGTTTTTCAGGCCAACCTTCAAAGAAGAAAGATCATTTTAAAAATCCAGCCCCTGAAGGCAGTTTAATGGAGAAACTTGAAATTTGATAGGCACGTCCATCATGAGTAGACTCACAAAAAAGTCTCAAGAAGCCATGCTGGAAAAAGCAGGGAAGTCCGCCATTTTGGTTGAGAGCTGCCATTTTAGGCTCGTTTTTCAGGCCAACCTTCAAAGAAGAAAGATCATTTTAAAAATCCAGCCCCTGAAGGCAGTTTAATGGAGAAACTTGAAATTTGGTAGGCACGTCCATTATGAGTAGACGCACAAAAAAGTCTCAAGAAGCCATGCTGGAAAAAGCAGGGAAGTCCACCATTTTGGTTGAGAGCTGCCATTTTAGGCTCGCTTTTCAGGCCAGCTTTTAAAGAAGAATGATGTTTTTAAAAATTCAGCCCCTGAAGCCAGTTTGACACTGAAACTTGAAATTTGGTAGGTACGTCCATCATGGGTAGACGCACAAAAAAGTCTCAAGAAGCCATGCTGGAAAAAGCAGGGAAGTCCACCATTTTGGTTGAGAGCTGCCATTTTAGGCTCGCTTTTCAGGCCAGCTTTTAAAGAAGAATGATGTTTTTAAAAATTCAGCCCCTGAAGCCAGTTTGACATTGAAACTTGAAATTTGGTAGGTACGTCCATCATGGGTAGACGCACAAAAAAGTCTCAAGAAGCCATGCTGGAAAAAGCAGGGAAGTCCGCCATTTTGGTTGAGAGCTGCCATTTTAGGCTCGTTTTTTAGATTAGCAATTTGAAATTTGGTAGACAAGTCGATTATGAGTAGATCCACAAAAAGTTTCAAAAGTGATCATTTTTGGTGTTGTTTTTGTCCATTTGCAGGAGTTCATCAAAACAAACTTGTCGTGGATTTGTCGTCTTGCAACCAGATTTGAAGGCCGTCCGCAGATGAGACGAGCGGACGTTGAGAAATTGTAAGCTCCCTGCGTTGCGATCTGGCCACATGTGCAGCGACATCCGCCGTCTTAAAAAAGAAAATGTATATTTAATCTTATATGTAAATATTCCATTAAATTGATTGCATTTTGGAAATATTTTTCACATGGAAATTAATATTTATGAACAAATTTTAGTTTGTTATTGAAGTGTTCTTGCGATGCAATTTTTGATTTTTTTATGTTCAATTTCTTTGACATTGACTATTAATTAAAAAAAAAGAAAATGTATATTTAATTTGAAATGTAAATATTGCATTAAATTGATGTATTTTAGAAATATTTTTCACATGGAAATAAATATTTCTGGGAAAAATTGAGTTTATTATTGAACAGTTCTTGCGACGCAATTTTGGATTTTTGACTATTTGATTAAAAAAAAAGAAAATGTATATTTAATTAATAAGTAAAATTTTTTCACATGGAAATTAATATGGAAACATTTTATTCGTTTATTATTGAATAGTACTTTGACAGAAATGAATTCATAGAAATGAGTTGATTTGATTCCATTTGTGAATATAATTCTTGAAAAATAAATAAATAAATAAATAAATAGTTTGTGGCAGGTATGAATGTGCGGCTTGAGGACGTGCAAACGGCGGCGTTTGCCGATGACGCACCGTAGGAATCGGTTGAGGTCGCCGTGTCGCATGTACTCGAAGACCATGGCGAGCGGCTCGCCGTCGGTGCACACGCCGTAGAAGCGCACGATGTGCTGGTGCTGCAGGACGGTCAGGAGCTCCGCCTCCCTCTGGAAGTCCTGCCGCGTCGACTCGTTGGCGTCCTTCAGCGTCTGCCGGCAAAAAAGTGCTGAAGTTGAAATGAAATAAATAAATGACTAAAAGTGAAAGTAAAAATGGATATAAAAAACTATAATTGAAAAAATAAATACAAATATATTTATTTATGTATATATATATTTTTTGTTCTTTTTACTTCCATTTGTATATTTTTTTTGGGATGTGATTTTCGAATATTTTTGATTTCCATTTTTATTTTCACTTTAAGTCATTAATTAATTCATTTATTTATTTATGTAGTCATTTATTTATTTTTAATTTTGGCAATTTTGGTCCGTATTGCCAAGTTGAAATGAAATAAATAAATAAATAAATGACTAAATGAATGACTAAAAGTGAAAATAAAAATGGATATAAAAAATCTAATGTCATGTTTGTGTATGATGTCAGGCTGCTGGGTCACATGTTTCCTTCTCCCACAGCTGCTGGCATACTTCTGGGTGGGCGGAGTCCCCAGCTGCACACCTGGCAGGCATCACAATTAGCTCAGTATTTAGGTGCAGCAGGAGCTGAAGGACGCCGTCGGATTATTCTTGTCCTTGTTACTACGTATTCGTCCGAGTTATGACTGCTACTCCTGACACAACTACTCTGTATGCATTTTTGCCTTTTGTTTGATTCTAAGTAGTATTTTTGTATTTTTATCCGACGACGTCCTTCAGCTGGGAATCCGCCCAGCCGTTCAGGTTGTTTGGATTTTTGTTGTACTTTTTTGCTAGTTAATTGATATCGCCTTTGGTGCTCCATTTGTTCCATTTTGGTTGCACTTTGTATCGCATTATTCCCTCACGTTCTCATCGTGCTCCTTTTGTTATTAAATCATTGTTGCTACTCACCTGCTCGGTCTTCGTCTGCTTTGGGGTCCAGTTAATGACTTGCACTCGCAACATATAATTCAAAATTAAATACAAATGTGGGTGTGTGTGTATATATATATATATATATATATATGTATATATGTATGTATGTATGTATGTATGTATATATATATATATATATTAGGGGTGTGAATTGCCTAGTATCTGACGATTCTATTCGTGTCACGATTCGATTCAATACCGATTAATCCCGATACGGTTTTATACGTCGATTGTCGTGATTTTTTTTTTTTTTTTTTTTTACTCAAATTTAGAAATTACTAATCAGTAATCTTGTACACTGTAAGATTTGTATGAACATGTATTATTTATCTGAAACTTCAGCCTTATAACTGTGAGCCAATGTATTGAACAGACAGTTTCATATTTGAACAGCATTGAAATAAAATATTAAGGCTTAATGTTCCATTATTATAACATTTTTCCATGCTTAAGGTGTGAACTTTAACCATAAGACGTTTTGTTGAATATTTTTCCATCAAAAATGGATATTTAAAAATCGATTCTGCCACCTATTGAATCGATTCGAGAATTGCGTCCTGTAATATCGCGATATATTGCCGAATCGATTTTTTTTAACACCCCATATATATATATATATATATATATATATATATATATATATTCTTTTTATTTCCATTTATTTTTTGATATAATTTTCAAATTACATTTTTTATATCAGTTTTTATTTTCACTTTTAAGTCATTTATTTATTTAGTCATGTATTTATTTTTAATTTTGGCAATTTTGGTCCGTACTGCCAAGTCGCAATGATATAAATAAATAAATACATGACTAAATAAATAAATGCTTAAAAGGGAAAATAAATTAATAAAAAAAAATACTTCCCTTTATATTTATTTTTTGGATATAATTTTTGAATTATATATATTTTTTATATCGTTTCTATTTTCACTTTTTTTTTTATTTATGGAGTTATTTATTGATTTTGAATGTTTGCAGTTTTTTGGTCCTCCCATAGAAGAAGAGGCAGAGACGATCCCCAATCAAACTCACCTTGATGGCCACCAGCATCTTGTCGCTGTCGGGGCTGAGGTTGGCGCACTCGGCCAGGTAGACTTTGCCGAAAGCGCCTTCGCCCAACTCCCACTTGAGCACGATGTCCGCGCGCTTGATGTGCTGAACGCCTGAAATAGAAACAAAAAAAGTTATCAAGTCCATTTTTTTGGTCCATTTTTGCGCAAGGCGTTGAAATGAAAACGAAGCGGAGTGACTCACACATGTCTTTGTCTTTGACGATCCCGCAGAAGTACTGCGGGTTCTCCACGAAGCTGGACAAGCCCGAGTCTTCGTCGGACGAAGGCGGGCTGCTCCCCAGGTTCATGAAGCGCAGCGACACCGCCAGGTCGTCCTCCGCGCCCAGCACCGACGAGCCTGACACGCCCCCAATTCCAGGTAAACCAGATGCAAATACTTCACCTTTCATTAATTTCTCCAATTGCTTTTACTCATATTACTTGGAATGAATTGGATTTCAAACCATTTTTTTGTGATTTGAAGTCGATTTATTTTGATATTAGCCGCCTGAATAAGGACGTTTGAAAATGTGTCACACGAAGTGACGTCATCAAGCAGCAGCCAATAGAAAAGCACCAAAAGATGACGTCGCTCCCATGATTTTTTTTTAAATATTGCACACAAGTGATACACATTAAAAAAAAAAACTAATACTAAAACTAATCATTTATCAAATAGTTAAAAGTAATAAAAATGAGCAGAACCACCTTGAAAATGAATTAAAACTAAACTAAACTCAATTTAAAAAATAAAACTCAAAACGAAATCAGAACTCCCTCAAATGAAAAATTCCCAAACTATAACAAACCTTGAATTTAATAAAGCAGGTATTGTACATAATTGAGAGAAAATTGTTTACTTTTTAATAGGGGTGTCAGGCGATTAAAATTCTTAATTGTAAATAATCGCATGACTTCAATAGTTAACTCACAATTAATGGCAACTTTTATTTCTGTTCAATGTACAAGAAAATGTTTTTTTTAAGTTTTCATACTCATTAACAGAAACAGAATTTTTTTTTAAACTAATGTAAATATGGCTGCATCTTTTAGTTTAATAATAATTCATAAAATTGAGTTAAAATTAAAAAGATGTACTGAGGAAAAAAAAGGGTGATATTGATTCGTGTTGGTCATTTTTCTGCCACTAGATGGCATAATTGCATTTTTTTTCAAGATGTTGGTGACAGTTCAGTGCATTTGTCTTTTCATAATAAGAGCATTCGAATCTTTAACATGAAATAAACTTGTGAAATTCTGCACATTTTTTTTTTTAAATTGCAAAAATTCTACTTGACCCCAGTCTCCACAAATATATGCATTATTAATAAATGTGCTAAATTAAATTAAATTAAACAGCTAAATTTTGACTGGATATCTCTGCTCTGTTGTCATTAATCGTGCGTTAAAAAAAATTAGGAACTTTAAATTCACTCAAAATTAATGCACTCATTTTGACACCTCTATTTTTAACTTTGTACTTGGATTTTACGATTCTTTCAGCTTTTTGGTGGCAAATACAGACACTCGAATTTTATTTATTTATTTTTTTTAAGTGAACTTTTATCAGTACTCGTACCCGTGTTGTTGAGCGTGAATACTTTTACCACCCGAGCGTTGCTGATTGCGCCAGTTTCCCAGAAATCGGCCATCTTGTTTGCCAATAATGACCGTGATCAGCGCGGCAATCAGGACGCCATCCAAGCCAAAACGACGTCTCGTCAAGCCCGTAAAAGGCCCAAACCGTCTCGGCCCGAATCGGCGCAACCTCCAGGGTCCAAGCGGCTTGGAAATGGAAATCAACAAAAGCTCGCCGAGGGACGCGAGGAAGGAACCGCCGGCGCTTCCACTTAGGCAATCACAGCCACTTAGGCGCAAGTGTAAATGTATAAGAGCGAGGGTTGGGCCGCCCGTCTCGCCGTCCGTCCGTCCATCCATCATCTTTAATGGCCTCGCTCGCGCGCGCCGCAGGGGCCCCCGACCGAGCCCAGGGAGGTTTTTCTGGCTCTCTTACGGTAATTAAGGCACTTAAGGCCGCCCGAAAGCCGCGTGCGCTAACTTACAGCTGGGCCGCATATTAGTCGGACTCGCTCGCCCGTTTGCCTGCAATCGGACGTCAAAAAGCCTTTTTCATCATCGCGCTTTTTTACAAACGGCTTTTCAACAATTAAAAGTTGAAGTAGCACCATTAGCTAATCAACACTTGATTCTGTTCCCGGCAGTCGGGTCCTCTTTTCTCACACATCACGTGCTTACAACCGGAGTTCGTCAACTTTTCACATCAAGTACGATCTAAAAAAACAACAAAATAAAACAAATGACCCTCCTACTGGCACCATCATTTATCACTTGTTGGACTTATTTTCATAATATGTATTAGGGCTGCACAATATATCGAAAAAATATCGATATCGCGTTATTGGCCTATGCAATATGCATTTTGCAAAGACATGCAATAAGTTTGATATGAAATATTATGCTTTGATATGAATTTGACCAATGAGAGTGTCAAGGTTTACCTGTTTGACATTGATTAGACGTGACCAAAAAATGTGAGTTCAGTTCAAAGCTCGCGAGGAGAGAAGAGAGGAACATAGATTTAGCGATAGCTAGCTTGCTTGCAAGTTTTTTTTGACTGATTTTGCAAGGCCGACAGAATATTGTGTTCTATTGCTATAAAAACATGGAACCTACCAAAAGAAAGATTAGAGCATCTTCTTTCATCAGGAACAAAAAAAGTACATTCTATCTTTTTCCGTTTTGCAGCAATTAGCATTAGAATATAGCTAAGTTTCATCATTCACATTCCTGGTGAAAACAATGTCAAAAAGAGCTTGTTGCAACATAACCATGGTTGATCTCTTATACTCTGCTGCCACCTGCTGGGTGTTTTTGTAATAACTACCATCGCTTCAACCATTCTCTTCAGTTCAGAGGCTGCATCAAAGCCTTCTGTATGCTTTAGCATAATAAAACGTGTAAATACGTCTTTGGGAGCATGGTAATATTTAAAATAGAACGTGTTTATACGTTTTTGGGTGTAAACAAGTAACTATAACATATCACACTCATTTTTTTTCTCCAGAAGTCAAATATAACTTGACACGTTTGTAATATAAAGTTATTTTGAAACAATTATGTATATATTTTATTCAAGATTTGGTTAATTATGGGTTAATTAAATGTACAATAGATAAGAATAATTATTCCGCAAGTTTTTACATGCTTCACAAGCGTATTCTTGGCTACGTCCAAGAAGAGGACGGCGTGCAGTAAGCGTCAACGTCAAAGTGTCAACTTACGGTGAATGCCAAATTTGGAGTTGTGTCCGCATTTGTTGACCACCAGTACGGTGACCAGCAGGAAGATGCATGCAAACACAGCCAGACCCACGGCCACCGACACCTGATGGGCGTACCATTCATTCCGGTCACGTCAAATGCACATTTCAATTTCATCATCATCATCATCATGAAAATGAGAACCGACCACAAAGACTCGACTCTCCAGGTTCTCGGTGACGTCCGTGACCGATTTGTTGGTGGGAACTGTGCACAGAGAACAGGCCGTCAAGGGCACGGTTTGCATGAGAAAGATTTTGTAGATTTTGGAGACTCACTTGGGTCCAAGTTGATGACTTGCATGTGGGCAAACAAAACAAAAACACCAATAAGTGCACAAGCTCTCGCGCAAATTGTAGAAATGAACGTTCGCTGATAAAAGGAACTCTTTTGTTGCTAATTTTTGTCCACTTGGGTGGTGGACCATCAACCACTTGAGAGAGAGAGAGAGAGGGGGAAAGATAGAGAGAGATAGAGGATGGGAGAGAGAGGGAGAAGAGTGGATGAGAGAGAGAGAGAGATGAGAGAGAGAGAGATGAGTGGAAGAGAGAGAGAGATAGAGAGAGAGATGAGTGGAAGAGAGAGAGAGATAGAGAGAGAGATGAGTGGATGAGAGAGAGAGAGGGAGATGAGTGGATGCGAGAGAGAGAGAGAGAGATGAGAGAGAGAGAGATGAGTGGAAGAGAGAGAGAGATAGAGAGAGAGATGAGTGGAAGAGAGAGAGAGATAGAGAGAGAGATGAGTGGATGAGAGAGAGAGAGGGAGATGAGTGGATGAGAGAGAGAGAGAGAGAGAGATGAGTGGATGAGAGAGAGAGAGAGAGATGAGAGAGAGAGATGAGTGGAAGAGAGAGAGAGAGAGAGAGAGAGAGAGAGAGAGAGAGAGAGAGAGAGAGAGAGGGAGATGAGTGGATGAGAGAGAGAGACAGAGAGACAGAGAGAGAGAGAGAGAGAGAGAGAGGGATGAGTGGATGAGAGAGAGTGAGAGAGAGAGAGAGAGAGAGAGAGAGAGAGAGAGAGAGAGGGAGATGAGTGGATGAGAGAGAGAGAGGGAGATGAGTGGATGAGAGAGAGAGAGAGGGATGAGTGGATGAGAGAGAGTGAGAGAGAGAGAGAGAGAGAGAGAGAGAGAGGGAGATGAGTGGATGAGAGAGAGAGAGAGAGAGACAGAGAGAGAGAGAGAGAGAGAGAGAGGGATGAGTGGATGAGAGAGGGAGATGAGTGGATGAGAGAGAGAGAGAGAGAGAGAGAGAGAGAGAGAGAGAGAGAGAGAGAGAGAGAGAAAGAAATATCTACATTGTAAAAACGTATAGACAAAAAAAACATCAAATAAAAACGTCTTTGGGACACTTAAGACATGTAAACCAGAAGGTATTTACACGTTTTTGGCAGCAAATGAGTGAACTGATGTTCCACTTCCGCTTTTGTATATTTTTCTTTCTTTTTTGGATGGGTGAACAAAACGAGCCGAACCCACCCGGAATGATGCCCTCGGGGTCGTAGAGTCCGAAGGGGTTGTCCATGAAGTTGCCCACGGCGGTGGCCTGGTCCCTGCCCAGCTTGTTGTCCACCAGCAGCGTGTAGCGGCCGTTGTTGATGTGCGTGGGCTTGTCGAGCGACAGGCAGCCGTGCTTCTTGGAGCCGTCGGCCGAGTCCGGGATCAGCTGCGTGTAGGTGAAGGCCGTCTCCTTCAGCCGGACGCCCTCGTACAGCCAGCTGATGTTGACCTCCGGGTTGCCGTCCACCACGAACGAGAAGCACCAGTGGTGCAGCTGCACCGCGTCGCTCAGGTTCAGGATACGGGCCGGAACTACCCACAAAAACAAAACAAAACAAAACAAAACAAAAAAACATGTCCGCTGTTAGTTGTGCCGTGGTGGAGTGTTCATTTGATCCAGCGTTCTTACATTTTAGTCCAGTTTCAATCACGCTTGTTCAGGTCCACCTCATCCCGTTTTTATTTAGTCTATTTTTAGTTGACTATAAATCGAGCGTTTTAGTCTTTATTTTAGTCCCAGAAAACATCATTTTATTCATCTAGTTTTAATATTAGATTATATATTAAATTATTATTATTAACTCATTCACTGCCAGCCCAGTAAAAATGGATCTTTGACGTAGCTCGATTATGGGAAAAATAATATTCATGATTATTTTGGCAAAAGTTGAAATCATGATTATTCAAACGGTTATTTATGTTTTGGTACAAAACAAGAAAAAATGTTTAAGCATTTAAAAATATTAGGACCAAAAAAATAAATAAAATAGAAACACTATAATTAAGTTTTTGACCAAACATGATTTATAATAATATATATTTATTTATGTTGGCAAAAAATGTGAAAGTTGGAGTGCAGCATATGCACTGTGCAGTAGGGCAATATTTATTTATTTATTTATTTATTTATTTTGGTACAAAACAAGAAAATTTTTAAACATAAAAAAAAAAAAAAACGAAAAAAAATTAAGACAAATAAAATTATTTGAAACACTATATTTATGTAAGTTCCTTTGGATGAAAAAAAATCAAATGAGTTATTTTAAAATTTAAAAAAGGTGCAAATGTATAAATTTAAACAACACAATAGTCTTTTTAGTTTATGATTATGATGATTTTGTAATTGTGGAGTGTAATAATTGAAATTATAATTGAATTTCGATTAATTACACAGCCCTACTTTGACGTGTATAGCTGTCAATGGCACTGAATGAGTTAATTACATTATATTAATTATTTAAAAAATAAATACATTATATAATTAATTCATATATAATGAAATTAAATAAAAATAAAAATGTAAAATTTTTAGTTTTATCTGGGATTCTTAAATTGAGTCTGTTTTTTTTTTTTAGTCCAGTTTCAATCACGCTTGTTCGTTTTTTATGATAGTTAATCCACCGCATGCCACTTTTATTTAGTCTATTTTAAGTCGACTATAAATCGAGCGTTTTAGTCTTTATTTTAGTCCAAGAAAACATTTTATTCGTCTAGTTTTAATATTATAATATTATATATTATATTCTTATTGCTAATTATATTAATTATTAAAAAAATAATTAATTTAATAAATTAAAATATATTATATAATTAATTCATAAATATACATTAAATTAAATAAAAATAACCATTTAAAATTTTATCTTTTTAAAAAAAAATTTTTTTTTTTTTTTTAAGTCCAGTTTCAATCACGCTTCTTTGTTTTTTTATCATAGTTACATAAGTTAAAAAGTTAAATAAATTAAGCATTTTAGTCTTTATTTTTAGTCCAAGAAAACATTTTATTCATCTAGTTTTAGTCAACAAAAAATGTCAATGTTGTTAGTCTAGTTTTAGTCAGGACAATCATTTAACCCCTGTACGGGCCAAAACAGACCTTGTGAAAATTAAACTTTAAAAAAAATAATAATAATAAAAATAGCCGCCAGAGGGTGCTAGAACCACACAGATGGAAATCAACCCGTTTTTCACTTTTAACTCATTCAAACCCAAACACGTGTAAACAAATTTTTTTAATGCTTTGTCGTAATATCGGCGGAATCGTGACAACAACGTTTTTGCTGATTGTGCCCTTTTTTTTGCTTTTGCCGTTTGTTTTCCCTGAATCGATGTTGCCCATCCGTGTTTTCAGACATGTGCTGACCCCGCCATGAATAATGAAGTCCGGTCAACATGTGCAAAACCGCAAAAGCGCAACGTGAACTTTACAGGAAATGATCGGAGGAGGCACTCGGGAGACCCTCCCGACCCCGCCCCATCCCGTCTTGCCCCGCCTACCTGGAAAAGTGCTGAATTTGCCAACCGACCGTGAGTAATCGGCGCTACCAACGGAAAGTAGCACATTTATTGCAAATGTACTGTAATGTTGGGCTACATGATAGGGCTGCTCGATTATGAAGAAAATATTCATCACCATTCATATTGCTAATCATTGAAATCATGATTAGGTCAGGACGGTTTATTATTATTTTTTTGGGGTACAAAACAAGATGATGTTTCAAGGGATACTTTTTCAGTGGTAAAAAGTGAATAGTTTGTCTATAATTATTGTGGTAATTTTTCATGTACAATTAATACCTTTTAAAAAGTAATTTTTCTACTTGCTTTCGACTGATGATGACATCACCTGTGCTGAGGAAGTAGGTAACAACCAATCATGGCTCAGTTTATTGACAAACTCAGAAAACAGGTGAGCCTTTAAAACAAAAATAAATAACTAAATAAATAAATAAATAAAAATATCAAAAATAAAGAAAGAAAACAGGTGAGCCTTCAAAAAAACAAATGAAAACAACAAATTTTAAAAAATTAAAAAAACAGGTGAGCATTTTTTTTTTTTAAATTAAAAATAAATTAAATAAAAAAGAAAAGAAAAAGAAAACAGGTGAGCCATGATTGGTTGTGATCTACTTCCTCAGCACAGGTGATGTCATCATTTGACAGCAAGTAGAAAAATGACTTTTTCCATCCATCCATCTTCTTCCGCTTATCCGGGGTCGGGTCGCGGGGGCAGCAGCTTCAGGAGGGAAACCCAGACTTCCCTCTCCCCAGCCACTTCAACCAGCTCCTCCGGCGGGATCCCGAGGCGTTCCCAGGCCAGCCGAGAGACATAGTCTCTCCAGCGTGTCCTGGGTCGTCCCCGGGGCCTCCCGCCAGTGGGACATGCCCGGAACACCTCCCCAGGGAGGCGTCCAGGAGGCATCCGAACCAGATGCCCGAGCCACCTCAGCTGGCTCCTCTCAACGCGGAGAAGCAGCGGCTCGACTCTGAGTCCCTCCCGGATGACCGAGCTTCTCACCCTATCTCTAAGGGAGAGCCCGGACACCCTGCGGAGGAAGCTCATTTCGGCCGCTTGTATCCGGGATCTCGTTCTTTCGGTCACGACCCACAGCTCGTGACCATAGGTGAGGGTTGGAACGTAGATCGACCGGTAAATCGAGAGCTTTGCCTTTTGGCTCAGCTCTTTCTTCACCACGACGGACCGATACAGAGTCCGCATCACTGCAGACGCTGCACCGATCCGCCTGTCGATCTCCCGCTCCATCCCACCCTCACTCGTGAACAAGACCCCAAGATACTTGAACTCCTCCACTTGGGGCAGGATCTCATCCCCGACCTGAAGACGACACTCCACCCTTTTCCGACTGAGGACCATGGTCTCGGATTTGGAGGTGCTGATCCTCATCCCAGCCGCTTCACACTCGGCTGCGAACAGCTCCAGTGAGAGCTGAAGGCCCCGGCCTGATGAAGCCAACAGCACCACATCATCTGCAAAGAGCAGAGATGCAATGTTGAGGCCACCAAACCGGAACCCCTCCACGCCTCGGCTGCGCCTAGAAATTCTGTCCATAAAAGTTATGAACAGAATCGGTGACAAAGGGCAAAAATGACTTTTTAAAGATACTAATTGTACATGAAAAAAAAAAAGAGTTATCAAATTCATTCTGGACAAAATCTGAACTTTTCACTGCTGAAAATTGTTCAAGGAGTCTCAGGTATCCCGTTAAAGATAAAAAAAAAAAAAAAAAAATATTCAGACAAATAAAATTCTTTGAAACACTAATTATGCAATTTCCTTTTGGATGAAACAAAATGTATTACAATTGTTATTATAAAATACAAATCAAAAGGTGCAAATGTATGAATTTAAACAACTCAATTTGTAGTAATATATATATATATATATATTTTTTTTTCTTCTTCTTTTTTTTACAATTATGCTGATTTTGTAATTGTGGAGTGTAATAATAATTGTAATTGAATTTCAATTAATTGCGCAGCCCTACACTGTATTGGGAAAAAATGCAGTTATGGATTTATGTATTTGCAGTTTACAATCGATTGAAATCTAAAAGAGACCATGCTGAGTAGAGTACAAGATTCTTTTGTATGATATTTGAAGGCAGATAATTACCATCGATTCAAAATCGTTTCTTGTCATGAGCAGTTGTGCTTTGTCATCATGAGCATGTTCCTGATTGCTATTCATTTCTTGCGAGCCATTTTTACATGCCAGGGAGAATTTTTCTGGCAGGTGACACGTCAACAGTTCTTATTTTGAACATTTCAAGGTAGCGTTTAGGAAGAAACAAATTTGACTAAAGCAGAAGTTGTGTTTGCGGGCTGAGGCGCCCGAGCACGGCCAATCAGCATCCGGATCCGTCCTCGCGGCAGTAAACACCCACGTTGAGCTTGGGGAGGTAATGAAGGGTAATTAAAGGGCCGGCAGTTAACGAGCGTCCGTCCATTGGAGGGGGGGCCGTGTTGATGGATCGACAGCATTTTGTGGCCTGCCAATCTTTTTTTTTTTTTTTTCCGGAGTGGGAGGCAAGAGTCCATTAAGGGCGAGGCTCAAATTGGATCAGAGACTTTCTTTTCTTTTTTTTTTCTCTCTCTCTCTCTCTTTCCCCGACGCTGCTTATCTGTCCCTGGGTGCTCGTGCATGGGGGGGGCTCCAGACCATTGGCAACATCCCAACCACCCCCCTTTTTTTTTTTTTTGCTCCTTTTGTCTTCCTGCTAATCCTGACTGACTTGATGACAGCAGAAATGCTGCACCACTTTCCAAAGTCGACACAAACGTCAACAAATGTCAAAGACAAGTCCATTTTGAATCCTTCTTTAATGTCCAACAGTTTTTGGAATTTTCACGTCTCAGCAGTAAATTTTGTCCGATTTCTGCAGACAAAGCAAACTTTCGTGTTGAATCTGAATAAGAAATTTGCCAACATTTAGCTTGCAAAAAAGAGTGTGGCGAATAAAAAGCCGAATAACATGTGGGCCTACAACAATCAACTAGGGGTGCACCAATCGATCGACTGGCCGATTTATTGATTTCCTTCACTTTGGGAGATTGTTAGTTGTATCTTAAAATCAAAGCATTAATCATATGTTAGTACATTCTTCTTCTTTTTTTAATTCGATAAGCGTAATTGAAAAAAATAAGTCGTTGATTATTTCAATAATTGTTAGTTGTATCTTCAAATCAAATCATTAATCATACATTAATTTTTATTTTCATTTTTTATTGGACTGTGGATCATTTCTAGGGCGGGGCAGAGTGACAGTTCTGACATGAATCGATTAATTGTTACATTTCTAAACTGCACGTCCCAATTGTGCTAGATAAACGTTGATTGGAAGATTGTTTTTATATTTTACAGTATGTATATCGTTTCTGTATAGTTGGCGAGGGCACAAGCCAAATCAAATTGACCAATTGAAACGATGCAAAACAGTTTAACGCTCCACAATTCCACACAAACGACTTTGCAAATGTTTTGATCTTCTAACTTGTATAAATCGACTTTACAGTGGTTGAATCAGAACACTTCTTTTTTTTTTTTTTTTTTTTTTTTGTGTAGCAATTATCTGTACTTGTACTTCCTGTAAGTACTTTTGTTACATTAGAAAGAAAAGGGACGGCAACAGGTTTGAGCGCGCAAAGAGGCCAGTTAACGTTTCCCTTTTTGTCCTTTTGATTCTTGGCCCGGCATTAAAACGTCTGCCAGCCGCATTTCTGATTTGTATTGTTGCGCAACGTTGAGTGGCAGACCGCAGCAGCGTACGCACGCTCCATTAGCAACATGACGGCCCAACGCTTCCATTTGCTCCACAACCGGCCGCAATGTAGTGTTCATTTTAGCCACCATTTTTAAAATTTCGTCTTAGTTTTAGTCCAGTTTCAATCAAGGTTGTTTGGTTTTTATTCGGGGTGTGAATTTACTACCTGACAATTTGATTCGTATCACAATTCGATTCGATACCGAATAATCCCGAGCTGAATTTATGAGTCGATTGTTGCAATTTTTTTTAACTTAAATTTAGAAAATACTAATCAGTAAACCGTGACACGCTTTGTTGAATATTTTTCCATCAAAAATGGATGTTTGAAAAATCGATTCAGTCGCCTATTGAATCAATTTGACTATTCCGCGCTGTAATATCGCGATTTTCGTTGACATTGTTTTTTAGTTTTCATTGGCATTTTTTTTTTTTTTTAGTTTTCGTTGATGAAATTATTTTTTTTAGTTTTTGTTGAAATTATTTTTGTTTCGTTTTCATTGACAAAATTATTTTATAGTTTTCGTTGACGAAATAATTTTATAGTTTTCGTTGACGAAATAATTTTATAGTTTTCGTTGACAAAATTATTTTTGTTTTTGTTGATGAAATTATTTTTAGTTTTTGTTGATGAAATAATTTTTTTAGTTTTCGTTGGAATTATATTTGTTTCGTTTTGTTGACATGATTTTTTTTTAGTTTACGTTGACAAAATTACTTTTCTTTCGTTTTCGTTGACAATTTTTTTTCAGTTTTCATTGTCGAAATTATTTTTTTAGTTTTCGTTGTCGAAATTATTTTTTAGTTTTCAGTGTCAAAATTATTTTTGTTTACGTTGATGAAATTTGTGTTTAGTTTTCGTTGACAAAATTATTTTTTTTTTGTTATTGTTGACAAAATTATTTTTGTTCAGTTTTCACTAGTGTTTTTGTTGTTGTTGTTGTTTTTGTCTTACTCAAGTGTAATTGCACATCACTACAGTAGGTGGCAGTGGCGCACGGATACTATTGATTTGTGATGAAAATATTAAATTGACCAAATTTGTGCGGAAAGTTCCGTCCCGACGCCAGCGATCGACCTCAACGTCGGTCCGTCGTAAAGTCCGACTTTTTTGTTTGTTTCCTTTACGGTGCCACTGCCGAATCCAAGATGGCCACCCTGGCGGTGCATTGTGGGACTTTTGTGGGCTTACTTACACTCGATGTCCAGCTGCACCACGTCCTCGCCGGGCCCGGCTTGGTTCTCCGCCTCGCAGGTCAGGTTGTGCAGGTTGTCGCTGGACGACACGTTGGTCAGGTACAAGACCACCTCCAGCGTGGAGCCCCAGATTCGCTCCTGACGCACACACAGACAGACGGACTTTCAATTCCAGGAAATAATAAAACACATTTTCCCATATTTTCAAAAAGCAAATTGCCACAACATTATTCCAAACAAGCTGAAGCAGTTCAAGCAAGTTTTTCCTCAGAATTTACTTGCACAAACTGCCACACAGATAATACAAATGTTTTGTTAGTTCCCCCCCCCCCCCCCCTTTTTACAATCGGCAAATAATTGAAACTCGCCCTGAAAATGGTTATCAATTCCAATATTCGAATCGTTTGAAACAGGGATGGATTGGGAACATGAAAATATTATTCAGTTTGGGGTGAGAGGAGATGATGGCCATGCACTGACTCGTATCCATCGACGGTGGGGAGGAGGGGCATCCAGCAATTAATATTCATTGTTTTTTTTGTTTGTTTTTTTTTTTTTAACAAAAAATAAATAAATAAATAAATAAATAATAAAAACAAATTCAAAAAGTATTAATTGTTCGTTACTCGGCACACGGCGGCAAATTATCTTTATCGATGGGAAGTGGTTGGGTGACAGGCCCAACAATAGACTGGCCGTTCAGGAAACTCCCAAAATTCCTGATGGCCAGTAGGCCCAGTTAATTTTATTATTTAATAAAAAAAAAAAAAAAAAAAAAGCGTCCTTCCCAAACAGTCTGCTATCATTTCAAATTCATCTTTAAAAATGACCCTTAACAAAGAAAAATGATAATCCAATTTTTTTTTCAGTTTTTGGCTCCGGTGAAAAAAAACAACTTTTTTTTTATATTCTTTAAAAAAATAAAATAAAATTACAAATAAATCCGTAACTTGACCTGTTTTTCAATTTCAAATTTTTCACTTAAGCCAAAAAAACTGAAACATGAAAAAGCACAGTTTTTTTATTAATTTATTTATTTTTTCATTTAATTTTTTTTTTTTTTTTTTTTGGGGGGGGGGTTAAAAATAGGACTGTCATAAATGACAGACAGGTTGGTGCTCCTCTTTTTTTTAATTATTATTTTTTAACTACAACTAATACTGAAACTAACTCAAACTCAACTAAAATTAACATTTTGTTAAATAACTAAAACTAATAAAAGCTAACAGAACCACCCTGGAAACAAAACAAGTGAAGAATGTGCGTGGGTGCGTGCGTGTACGTTACCTGGGCAACAAAGCGCGAGCGTAGCGCGTGCGTGCGCCACCTGACTTGTGGGGTGGGACTTCCTGTCACGTGACACTCAAAGGTCAGGTTGCCCCCCTCCTGGACTTTGTTGTTGGAGGGCAGAATGGTGACCTCGGGCAGACCTGAGAAGCACAATGAACACACATACATGCAAAAGAAGGTCCGCCCACTCGTCTCGCTTTGTTTCCTAGCAACCACATCCACATCAAAGCTCTGCAACCACAATAATTGCATGACTTTTTTTTTTTATTTAGCTACAGTATGTGTTGTCATAATAATCATTTTAAAGAAACATTGATAGTATTTTTCCTTAAAAATGCATGCAATTAATTAATGTCAAATTTCTATGGGGAGGTTGGCGATATTAAAAAAAAAAAAAAAAGTCACAATATTGTAAAAAATTTTTGCTCATACTAAAAAAAAAGCACAATATTTTGCTTTTGTACATAACAGCAGTGCACATAAAAAACATATAATCTCTAATAACACTTCATATTGAGGCACATACTTGCTAAAATAAAATAAAAAGGGCCAAAACATGCCTTATGAAAATGAAACTGCACTACAAAAAAAAACGAGCCACCAGATGGCGCTAGAACTGCACAAATGGAAATCAACCTGACTTTTTATTTTTTTGAACAGATGTGCTACCTTTAATATCGTCATATGACAAGGATTTTCTGTTAGTTTTAATATCGCGATATCACGATATCGCCGTTGTTTCATCCCTAGTCACGAGTACCGATACCTGAAAATAAAGCTGGAATTAGGGCTGCACATTATATTGAAAAAATATCGATATCGCGATATCACAATATTGTCGTTATCGTTACATCCCTAGCGTGTCTGGGCTATCGGCTATCCAGTCATATATTACAGGTCAGTGCGTTTTGCAGCTTTTTGTGTCGGACCCGCCTCCCGATACGCCAAGTTATAAAACGGAACCGGTTTGCGAACTTCCCCCAAAGGCAATTGATCTTTTTTTTTTTGTGGTGGGCGGGGTCAACTCACTGCAGTTGTCCAAGACGAGCGAGTCGAGCGCAAGCTGGCGTCCTCCGCCGGCGGCGGCGAGACACGTGAGCGGCAGGCCGTCGGGGTCGCTGGGTTCGTTGGCGGCGCGCTCGCCGCGCTGCCACTGCTGCAGCCAGTGGAGCTCGCACGAGCACACCAGAGGGTTGTCCACCAGAACCCTAGGGGGGTAAAATGTTAAGAAAAAGAAAAAGAAAAATGTCAACGCTCAAAAAGCCGCCTGTCAATCAAACGGGCGCACTTTTCCTTGGCGGGTGAAAAAGCGACTGGAAGCGATGCGTGAACCTTTACATCACAAATGGCTTTTAAATTACACCCAACGTTGCTTTTGACATTTTTTCTTTTTAAAGAACAATGCACTCAGTCTGATTTATGAAATATATCATCCGAGATGATTTTTGAATTTGAGTGGGTGCAGAGCTTTTTGATTGGAAGGAACAACTTCGCCTCAACTTCATTTAGGTAATTGAAGGCAAAACCTGAGCATAGACTATCTTGCATAAGTGTGCACACCCCCTCACATTTGTGCAGGATTTTGTGGAGATCTTTTGATGGTTGGTTTTCGGGCTGTGCAATTAAATATATAAATAAATAAAAATAAATAAATAATAAATAAATACATACATACATACATTTCAATTATTGCAAAATAATTGTGACTATTTTTTGCCATAATCGAGCAGGTAGAGTTGGTTTGAACATATAAACGCAAACACATCACAAGTATAAAATACAAGTTGAGGAGAAAAGAAAAAAAAAATCAGCAATAATATCATAATTTTAAATGTTCAACACTGAAGCTTCAATTTGGGCATTTTCACTGAGGGGGTCTACTCACTTTTGTTGCCATTGTTGAGCTGTGAACTTTCTTTTCTCGACGTTCTCGAAATCATGCAAGGATACGACTTGGACCACAATTCCATATTTGGTCTTCTTGCATTATTTTCTTCGGCAATGTATTTATGTATTTTTTTTCTCTTTTTATTTGAGTTTATGTTTTATTTAAGAAAACATTTGCGACTGTGGAGGAACTCACAAGTTGAGCAGAGGAAGAAAATGAAAGACTCGCCACGAGATGTGCTCCAAAAAGTTGTTTGCCAGGTTCCTGAAAAACAAACAAAACAAAAATACTTACTTGGCATACAATGTTTTGTATTATCTTACATGCATCATTTTATTATAGTTATTTAAAAATAATATTAATAGGAATAATTAGGGGTTGTGAATTGCCTCGTATCTGGTGTTTCGAGCCGTATCACGAATTCATAGGTCACCATTTGATACGATTAATCACGATACAAATCTGTAAGTCAATTATTGCGATTTTTTTTTTTTAATTAAAATTTAGAAAATACTAATCACTAAACTTGTACTCTGTAAGATTTGTATGATCGTGTATGGAACTGAAACTTCAACACTGTATTGAATAAACTGTTTCATGTTTGAACAACATTAAAATAAAATATTAATAAATAAGGCTTAATGTTTCCATTAATATAACATTCTTCCATATTTAAAGTGTGCGAAGCCTAAATATCGATTCGGTCGCATAATGAATCGATACAAGAATTGCGGCATATAATATCGCGATATATTGCCGAATCGATTTTTCTTAATACCCCTACTAATAATAAATAAATAGTAATAATAATTACATCATTTATTTATTTGTTTGTTATATTTGTTATTTTTTATTTCTATTTTTTTAAGGAATGAAATTAATTGAATTGGATTGAATTATTTACTTATTTATTTATTTAAAATTTTGTGATTTTGCTCAGTCCAAAAAAAATTTACACTTCACACATTCATTTACTTTGTTGTCTTCGTTTGTTTTGGCTGTCGTTGCAGCGTGTGCAAGTGTTCCTAATATTTTGATCTGTGCCACTCTCATGACAAAAAAAAATATAAAAAAAATCTTACAAATATGGCAACAAAACCGCAAATCTTTGTCTCCCTGAAATCATAAAATGTTTGTGTTTTTTTTTCCATTTGCAACTGGAGCGCCCCCCCCAACCCCACCCGATTCCTATCCCTCCTCCCCCAGTGGAATTATTGATTAAACGATAATGGAGCCTGAGTAGAGTGTATTTATTATGCATCAGTTGTGGATAATCCGCCAAAGTGAGCCAGTTGAAATGTGACTGGCAGGAGGTCCTCTCTCTCTTTTTTTTTTGCTCTCTCCGCAAGCTTATCATCCTAAACGCGATCCAATCCCCAAAATAAAATGAAACGTATTCCTTCCCTTGGTCACATTTGTCACCTGCAGACAAACAAAAAAGAAAATCGATGGCTAAAAGACGGTCCGGGCGTCGTCTCACCGAAACGGAGGTCAAGTTTCACGCGGAACAAAATGTAACGAGAGCGCAACAAATGATGATCTGTGACGCTTTGCTGGAAATCGGAGACATCTTCAAAGAGATTTGTCTTGATTACATTTTACGCTTGTTTTTTTCATCGGATTTTATTGATTTGTGTTTGCATCATTTGTGTACTTTTTTTTCCTACTTTTTTTTTTTTTTTTTTTTTTAATAAGTGCAACAATTCATTGAATAGTCCACAACTCATCAATTTATCAAATTGATCAATGATTCATCGTTTGGACATTGTTGAACTTTAAAGTGTCAACTATGAGTGTGACGATATATATTGATATAGCGATAAATCGTGATACTTTGTCTCCCAATAGATTATCGATACACCTACACAAGTTTGGTGATATTTGTAGTTAATACACAGCCACTATAACGGCTCCATTGCTCATGACTTATTGAGCAATTACTTGGCGGGCCACTAGGGGGAGCGCCTCATAAGAGTGGGGAGGAAATGGATGCAAGTCTTCAGGTGAAGAAGACTCAATTTGACTTGTGGAAGACATTTATCTGACTCACTTTTGCATACATTTCTATGAAAAATGTGTATTATGTCTTCAATTTTAACATTTTAAAACATATTTTATGTTTCAACTCTTTGAAGCACACAATTTCTGAGGAATATTAATACTGATTTAATTGAATTTAATATCTAAGCCATTTTATTTATTTATTTACTTTTGCAAAGTTACACAAAAAAATGTCGACTTTTTCAAAGAAATTTTAAATCAAATTTAAATTAAAATTTCATTTAAAAAATAAAATATTAAGTATTATATATATTATGTATCCATATTGTATTATATATATTATATATATTAAAATATTAAAATACAAAATTTCAATTATAATTTAATATTGATTTAATATTTAAGTAATTTTATTTATTTACTTTTGCAATGTTACACAAAAAAATGATGCCACAGTTTATAAAATGACACAATTGCATGACAATAATGTTTACGAAAGACACAAATTTGTTGACCGTATTTGTTTAAAAAAATACAATAAAGTACTCAGTGTGAAGAAGATGGCGGTTTGAATACTATGTTTCATTGATGGTAAAATAAATAAACGATTTTCTCATTGGAAAAACATCAGTTTATGTCTTGAGTAGTTTGATCATAAATCGTAGATCGAAGACTTTTTTAAGGTATTAATTGTGAAAAATAATGAAAGTTACCACATTAATTATAGACAAAATATTCACTTTTTACTGCTGAAAATGGAGTCACGTATCTCTTTAAGCTTGAAATATGTTTTATAATTGACAATTTGATGACGCGTGGGCAACAAAACGAATCGAAATTGTACGTTGGGTCACGTAGCGGTTGACATCCAAATGGCGTAGGCGCATATTGACTATTGATATTAAGCATATTACGTATCCTCTTCATCTAACCATTAGCGTGGATTTGAAACATAGAAGGGCCAAAACATGCCTTATGAAAATTAAACATGACTAAAAAAAAAACTAGCCAGCAGAGGGTGCTAGAACTGCACAAATAGAAATCAAACTGACTTCTTTCTTTGCTTCTTTTAATGACATGATGATGACGATATATTGTGGCAGTTTTAATAATGGCGATATCACGATATTGCCGGTATCGTTACATCCCTTCGACATCAGCGGGATTGCAAAACGTTTGCACTTACACGTACTGCAGCTTCAGGTTGTGGCGGAAGGCGTCGGCGGCGATGTGCCTCAGCTTGCACGACGTCACCGTCCTGCGTGGGGGGGCCACAAAACCGCATCACAATTATCAATAGAAAGCGACAAAACAGAACATAAATAAACAAGAGGACTTCAGACATTTTACAACTTGCCTGAAATACATGTAGAAATTATTATACTAGTGCTACTCTACTTTCTTTCCAGGAAGTACATTGTTAAGGGATGAAGCTAGCATGCTAATATGCTAACCAATGCTGGATAGCTGATCGGCCGAGACTTTTGAGGTGGCGGGGCGGCCATATTGCTCCTCCCAAGAAACGTTTCTCACCATACCATCCGATACAATTGGACAACATTTGAGACTGTACTTTTTAGTAGAAATAGCATCATTTATGCTGTTTTAAATTTCTTAACACATAAACAAGAGGACTTCAGACATTTTCCATCTTGCCTTAAATACATTATATAGCTTTCTTCATTCATAAATATTCAACACAGCTTGACGTAACGCAACATACGTGACAGTATACCGCTAAATCCCTGCGTAAAATTATACGCTCAACTACTCAACTGTATGAAATAAGATCAAAACAATAAATTAACCTAGTCTAATCTGTAAGTGTACATGTCTGCTGGCGAGATGGGAGTGGTAAGATGGCCGCCGTGTAGCTTCAACGGCTCGCACGGGCGCGTATGCGCTATCGGCTATCCAGGAATATATACAGGTCAGCGAGTGTGCACTGGGAATTGCAAAGATGTGTGATGATGTGCTCTTCAGTAACTGTGAGGCCAAGAAGACACGACCGTCGTCAAAGTCGAGCCACGATTCCGATCAAAACAACCAAAAAAAAAAAAAAAATCGCTTCGACTCAAGTGCAAATATCCAAACGGGATGAAACGTTCGTGTTTCCCATCTTCCATTTGTGCGCAAAATGAGTCGACCGCCGTTTTCTTCATTTTAGTTTTTGGAACCAATATTGAGAAAACAAGTCTTTTATTTTGTTGTTTTTGTTTTTGTACTTCCTGTTTTGTTTTGGAAAAACGACTAAACGAACGATATGCAGATTTTGCCAACAAACAAACCCTGTCAGCCATCTTCAGAACTTTTTTGTTTTAGTTCTCGAACATTATACTTCAAGCACAAAATAATAATAATTAGGGATGGGGGAGTACCGATACCAAGTATTGGTATCGGGCCGATACCAGCCTTTTTTCAAGTACTTGTGACACAGATGAGTAAAGCGACCGATGGCAGAGAGGGAAGACGTTAAGTGAAGTGAGTCCTCCTTGCCTGTAACTGGCGCTAGCTTGCAGCAGTTTGTCAGCAAAACTTCACTGGTTTGGAAATACTTCAAAAATTGTGAATCTGTTTTATTTTGAGCATTAAGACTATTGAAGAGTGACTGTGCTGTTTTTGTTGTTGTTTTTTTTTGTCAAAATTAAGGGAAATATATTTGTTTAAAAATATCTTTTAGTGATTTTTTTTTTTATTTGTCAAAATGTACTACTGGTATCGGCAGTTGGTATCGGTATCGCTGAGTACTGAGGGTCTGAGTATCGGTATCTGTATCGGTCTGAAAAAATGTGGTATCGAACATCCCTAATAATAATAATACTCACAGGTTTTTGAGCTCTTTGTAGTTGATCAGCTCGGCTTGCGTAATGTTCTCCAGGCCCGCTTGGTTTTCAATGTAGCTGCCAAAAAAAAAAAAGCATTGAGTGCGTTTGAGATTAGACACAAGTAAAAAAAAAAAATGGAACCATTGAAATGAACAACGTGGAACGCCTTGAAAAAACTTTAGAGGGATGTCGTTGCGTTCCATTCAGCAGCCACAAGGACGACCTCATCCTCATCTTCGTCATCGTCCTCCTCATCTCCATTATAAGCCTTGGACCAATTCTTTCATTCAAAGACAGTAAAAAAAAAAAGCTCAAGAAATGCAATGAATTCAATATATATATATATATATATATATATATATATATATATATATATATATATATATGTATATACACATATTTTTTTTTTTTTAAATCTGGAGTATTTTTGCTTCTAAACACCACACTGCAAATCACGAGTTTTTCCTAAATAATGAATTTTGTGGGAGGGAGAAAATCACAATTAACTTTTTGAAAAGTCTCAATTTTATGAGAATGAAGTCAGTTGATTTTTGTCCCCAATTTCTGGAGCACATTTGATAACATTTTCTTTCACGCTTTTACTTTGTCATCCTCATTTTTTTGTGTGTACATTTTAACATTGACATTTTTTTTTTGATAGTTTTAGCTAGTTTTGTAAACGTAAAATGTAGTTTGTTAGTTTCCGTTTTTGTAAAAAGCTTTTTTTTTTTATTTTATTTTGTTGACAAAATTTGGGGAATTTTTTGTTTTAGCTTTTTTTGGGGGTTAGTTTTAGTTACGTTTGTCAACATTAAATGTAATTTCAGTTAATTTCCTTTTTTTTTTTTTTTTTTTTAAAGCTTTTTTTTTTGTTTTATTTTATTTTGTTAATAAAAATCTTTGAATTTTTAGTTTTAGGGTTTTTTTGTTTAAGTTATTTTTGTAAACATCAAATGTAGTTTGTTAGTTTTTGTTTTTCAAAAAAAACCTTTTGTGTTTATTTTATTTGGTTAAATTTTTTGGGGGAAATTTTAGATTTAGTTTTTTTTCTCGTTAATTTTAGTTTTGTAAACATAAAATGTAGTTTCAGTTAGTTTCCATTTAAAAAAAAAAACATTTTTGTTTTTATTTTAGTTCGTTAACAAAATTGGGAATTTTTAGTTTTAGCTTTTTTCTGTTAGTTTGATTTAGTTTTGTAAACATAAAATATAGTTTCAGTTAGTTTCTGTTTTTTAAAAAGCATTTTTTTTTTTATTTCATGAACAAAATAGTTTTTTGAATTTTTAGTTTTAATTTTTTGTTAGTTTTAGTAGATTAAAACATAAAATATCATTTCAGTTAGTTTTTGTTTTTTAAAAAGCATTTTTGTTTTTATTTTGTTAAACAAATTTGTTTTGAATTTTATTATTTTTTTGTTTTTTATTTAGATATTTGTTAGTTTTAGTTCACTAAAATAACTTTTTGTCCGTAAACTCTTCAGACAAATGCCTGCAGTGCGCGACATACTTTCAGCCATCCCGCTCGTTAGCAGCAGCAGGCCAACTTCTTATTTATTTGTGTGCACACGTCCCCCGTTTGATGGTCCCACGCGCCCGTAATGTGATTAGAGCGGCAGGTGGGATCGCCCCCGTCGCCTCCACTTGATTGGATTGAGCCAATTGCGTTGTATATCATCATCATCATCATCATATTGTTCCCGGGGGAGGGCGGCTGGCTGCGAGCGCATTGACGGGCAATTCACAAAATTGAATTTATAACTCGTATGCTGTATGATCAATCTGCGACCGCCCACCCGCCGTTAATGGCCTCTCCCATTTTTGTAACATAGTTGGCCGCCGTTGTTTTTTTTGAAAACGCACGCTTATTGATTTCTCACACCGAGCGCTTTACTGTACAAGATGGCCGCGGGTGGCTCATGTCGCCGCTCATGATTAAAAGTGTGAGTAATAATAATGCAGTCGCGCCACTCAAAGAGCCTTTCAGAAAAGTTGCCAACAATTGCTCGGCCGGCCTAATTGCGGCGAAGAAAAGAAAAGAAAAAAGCAGCGTGGCGTTGCCGACGGCGACATTTACAGCTTGCTTTTATAACAAGACGCCGGCGCGGACCTCCCGCAATCATCAAAGTACACTTTAAAGTTGCATATAAAAAAAAAAAAACAACTCCTGCAGAGTTCTTCTCCAAGGCAAAACTCAGAAAGATGCTTTTTTTCTCACTATAAATAAATAATGTTGTTTTTGGGCAGGAAAGTTAGACAGAAATCTTAATCTTGTAAAAATGTCACAAAAGTACGACAGCGTATCAGGGCCACGTGTGTGTGTGTGTATATATATATATATATATATATATATATATATATATGTTTTTTCTTTTTTTTTGAAAGTTTATGCCAACACCTTGAGCAGCGACTTGTATTTTTTCGAAGAAAAGTTTGACTAAAATAATTATGTATTGTATTTTTTGAAAAAAACTATTATTTTAAATATGTTAATCCAGCGACATAAAAAAAGCTAAATGAAATGTATTCAACCAAATAACGAAATGTTGCGTAGCCAGACAGGAAGAAGTGAAGTGAGGTGGCGACAGCGTCACCCACAGGCCATTTGCTTTTATAGAGGGAGGAGTAAAAACCCCTGACATAAATTCTGTTGTTTATTGTTTATTCTTTGAAATGGGATCCCCATTAACACATTCATTGCCAGATCAGCAAATAATGCATCATTAGACGTCTTTTTCCGTCAATGGCAGTGAATGAGTTAGTTGTCACCATGGTGGGGGTCCCTCACAAAAGCTAAAAATAAAATGTTATTCTTTACAAAATCACAATCAACATAATCAACATAATTTACCGAAACGTTCCAAAGAAAGGCGGCCATATTGGACAATTGATTAGGTACGCCCAAGTTTCTCGGCCTCCTGCCTGCCTGACCAGGGTGGCGGCCATCTTGGAAAAATGATGAGGTATGCCCAGGATTCTCATCCCCCCCCCCCCACTCTCCCAGACTTGCGGCCATCTTGGCCAATTGATTAGGCACGCCCAGGTTTCTCATTAGCCCCACCCACCCAGAGCGGCGGCCATCTTGGCAAATTGATTAGGGACACCCAGGTACAACCGCCTGCCATACAGAAAATAAAATAAACATCCGAGAATCACACTGTACTTTCATCACATCATCCATTCATTCTGTCATCATAAACTCGTAAGCTTATGATTACAATAAATTGAAAGAAGATGTCATAGTCTTATGAGAGAAAAAAAAAATTCAACAAAAGTGCATTTTTTATGTCTATTTAAAAAAACAAAAAACAAAAGTTGCCCTCAAAATGGAAATGGAACAATGCGAGTGACTTTGATGAGAATGACATTTCCATTTCCACGTTGGCGCCGCTTTCAGAGCAATAAATAAAAGCACCAGCGCTCTCCTGCAATCACAAAGTGGACGACTGACTGACAACTTTTTTCCATTCCCTCTCCATGGACGGCAAAATTATAAAAGCCAAGCTGGGCTCACGTTTTTTGCTATCGGTCCAAAAACTCATCTTGCCAAAATAGCAAATAAGGTCAGGGCAAACTTGAGTCGATTGTTTGTTTCCGAGTCTCAATAATTGAAAAATAGTTTGTGGGCTGCCCAATTTGCTGACCTAAAGGAGTATCATGAAAAAAACAACAAAAAAACCTGAAAAAAATCTCAAGCTCACTTTGCCATCAATGATGTCACTTTGAAAGTTGGTGCAACGCATCCTTGATTAAAAAATAAATAAATAAATAAAAAATGGTGCGGACGGATAGAACGGATCTCAAGCCGTGTCTCGCCTGTTGCCGGTGGTAACGGCCATTTCTCATGCAACGATATGGACCGTGCTTTGAATGGCGGCATATTGGCTCTATAAATGTCTTTATGTTTCAAAAGACTTGTTATCCCCTCGGGAGGCATTTCCGACACAAAAGCGAGTGGCCCCGTACTTCCTATTTCCTGTAACCCGAAAATGTTGTTGTTGTGACTGGAGGCTCGGTAAAAATGTGGGTTACAAATAGTTACAAAATCAAAGTTTCTGATGTTTTCTGGCGTATTCCCCGGCCATTTCTGATGAAACGATATGGACCGTGCATTGAACGGCGGTATATTGGTTCTATAACTAAAATGGCTCTGTGCTTCACAAGACTTGTTATCCCCTCTGGAGGCATTTCCGACACAAAACGTAACCCTAAAATGTTGTTGTTACCGGAGGCTGGGTCAAAAGGCGGTTACAAATAGTTTTTAGTTTCTGATGTTTTCTGGCGTCTTCCCCTGCTAAATGAAGTGGAACATGGCAGGACAGGATTTCAAGGTCCTCTCCTTTTATTCCACTTCTCGAACGAGGCTCGCTCGGTTACACCTCTCTCTCTTTTGCGTTCATGACTTGTGCAGTATGCAAAACACTTCAGCATGTACAACTAAAAATTAATTATTCTCAAAACAAATATTAGTCAATTGTAAGTCAATGAAAATACACATTGGCAAACAACGTGTTCCATTCCTTTAACTCTGTGACCGGGCGGGTGTCACATGACGATTAATGCGTAAAAATATTTTAATGCTTCAATTTCGACATGTCTCAGAAACCACCTCATGAAAGCGCAAAAACTTTTTTTTGTGATATTTGAGTTGTTTTTTTTCACAAATCCAGTGTTTCCATTACCAGCAAACTTGCTTTTTGCGCAAAACTGAGGGTCATGGAAACGCACCTGGTGTCTTTTACCAGCGTGTCCCAGTCAAGCAAGCGCATGAAAGGGGCAACAATCTCCCTGAGCACCGTCCGATTCCTTGAAAACCAAACGAGGTGAAGCCTCGACGGCCTCCAAGCTGCTTACGAATCGATCACGAGAACGTCACTTCCAGCTCTTGTTTGTTTTTTAAAAGAATGTTTTCTCAGCTCAGTCCACATCGTAGTTGAAAATAAAAGACGTAGTGATCACTCATGCTTCTCAGAACACCAAATCGATAGCAACTGGACTCTTGTGTTTGTCTTGGAAGACAAATCAAAACTGTCCACGCCGCCGATTCTCACATCTCCCTCACTTTTTCAGAAAGTTGGCGTCAACCCTTCCAACCCCGATACCTGAATTTCAAATACAGCCCACACAGCTCCTAACAAACACGCGCCTAAAACCCAACTGTCACAACCCAAACCGCTTCCGATTCATCGAGCGAGCAATCCCGATTTTGCGATACTCACATCTCAGTGACGTTTTCGCTCTCTTGCGGCGCCAGCGCCGGCACGCCGGCGATGCCGTCGGGCTCCAGGCACTGCAGCATTGCGAAGGAGCAGCGGCAGGCCGACGGGCATCCTCCCAGGGCGGGCGCCGGTGCCAGGCTCAAGAGCAGGGGCAGCACCAGAGACGCTGCGCCCATTCTGGCGAGAGGAGGAAGCGGGTGAGGGTCTTCTCCCGGCCAACAAAGATGAGCGTTCGCGAGAGGGGGAGATCCCAGCTGGTCAGGGTTCCAGGACGGAGGCGCGGCTCAACTGAGCGGCGGGAGGGGCCGGCGGGCGGCCAGGCAGGCGGTGCGAGGGCCCTCTGGGGACATCATGGGGGAGGCGGCGACGATGGTGGGCTGGTCAGTGCCTCGCTCTTTCTCACTCTCTTTCCCGCTTCATCCCATGCGAGGAAGAGAGGGAGGGAGGGGCAAGAGTCACCAGACACCTTAGAAAGTAAGAGGGTGTGTTGTTGTTGATTATGATGATGATGATGATGATGAGTGCTATATTAAAAAAATCGATTCGGCAATAGATCGCAATATTATAGCACACAATTCCCGAATTGATTCAATAGAAAAAATCACAACAATCGACTTATAAATTTGTATTGGGATTAATCGAATCGAATTGTGAGCTATAAATCGTGATACAAATCGAATCATCAGGTACTAGGTAACTTACACCCCTAGTATCGATTCTTATTTCCTCGATTACTATTCACAACAGTTGAGTTTGATTTTTCCCGACTCAATTCACGTCAGGGGCGGCACGGTAGTCGAGTGGTTAGCACGTCCGCTTCCCAGTTCTGAGGTCTCCGGTTCGAGTCCAGGCTCGGACCTTCCTGGGTGGAGTTTGCATGTTCTCCCCGTGCCCGCGTGGGTCTTCTCCGGGTACTCCGGTCTCCTCCCACATTCCAAAGACATGCATGGCAGGTTAATTGGGCGCTCCGAATTGTCCCTAGGTGTGCGTGTGAGTGTGGATGGTTGTTCGTCTCTGTGTGCCCTGCGATTGGTTGGCAACCAGTCCAGGGTGTCCCCCGCCTACTGCCCAGAGCCAGCTGAGATAGGCGCCAGCAGCCCCCGCGACCCTTGTGAGGAATAAGCGGTCAAGAAAATGGATGGATGGATGGAATTCACGTCAGTTCAATCTAATATCGATGAATTAATGGAACATCAATTCTTCTTAAATGTCAAAGACAAGATTTTTTAAAAAAAGGCCTTTAAAATTCTATTTTATTCAGAATTTACGGGGAAAAAAATATTTCAATTGATTCATGGTTTTGTGAATCGGTATTGCACTCAAAGGAAAATTGATTCGATATTGATTATTCAATTTGTGAAACCCAGCCCTAATGATGATAAGGATGATGATAATTAGGGCTGGGTATCAATTCTAATTTCCTCAATCAATTCGATTTCGATTCACAAGAGTTCAGTTCGATTAAATTTTTCATGATTCGATTCAGTTCAATCTAATATCGATGAATTAATGGAACATCATTTCTTCTTAAATGTCAAGGACATGATAAAAACGCCACAAATATTAAGTTCCAAAGTCAATTTTGTGGAGGCAGTAACTGGTCAAATAATTTAATTATAATTCGTTAATTGACATCAGCAAGGATGAAATGAAAATCTATTCATAACTGGACTAAGTGCTGAAAGCTGAATGCGAATAGCTGAATGCTAAGATTTGAATGTATGTGGAATGCTTATGAAGTAAATTGAGAGACAAATTATGAAATTATAACCTGGTTACTGGACAATGCGCTTTACCAACTGTACCACTGAGCCGTATCAGACACCTGGTAATAATAATAATAAGTTATACGTATGGAAGTGGACGTGGAAAGTGATACTTAGAAAAAGCTCAATGTCTGTCCCATTGAGAATGAATGGGGAAAAGTTGATATTAAATGTGAAATTGTGCAAATACTGTAAGTAATGTGGAAGCAGACAATATATACCCCGGGAGGTGGGAATTTTTTAAGCTAGTTGAAATTTGAACAGTGTAAAGTATTATGTGGGAGTTGTTATGCGTCAAAAAAGTGTGGAGAATAAAAATCACAATAACTTATGTGGAAATGCTTCAGCATAATTGTAAATATAAGCTTAAAATATTCTGAATTGTGTTGAAGTGCAATAAGTTAGGTCTTTATTAAATTTAAGAAAATACTTTTCAATTCCTGTGAACAGTAAATTTCAAGAAAAGAGTAAGATTAAAAAAAAGGCCTTTAAAATTCTATTTTCTTCAGAATTTATGAGAAAATTGAGATATTTAAATAATCGATTCATGGTCTTATGAATCGGTATTGCGCTCGTAACGGAAAATTGATTCGATATCTATTCGATTATTGAAACCCAGCCCTAGTGATGATGATGATGATGAAATGTCATGAGCACGTCATGTCAGTTCAACTCGGACGTTCGGCATATGGAAGCACAAACGTGGGAACGATCAGAAACTCCAAAAGTCGTTCCTTCTCGTCTTTTTGTCGGCTCACCTCGAGCTCGTTCCTCGAACATGAACGCACTCGAGACGCTCGAGTCCACTTTCAAGCTATTTGAGCGCAACGTTGACGTTGAACACAAACATGTCGCGTGACGGCCAGATGGCCGTTGAATATTCCTGCGCTGAAGAGCTTCTCCGTCAACGTGTGGCCCCGCCCCCAACCCCCTCCCACTCACAAGTGAGGTCGCCGTGTCCTGACCACAATTACCCACCGTGTGCTCAAAAAGAATTTTTTTTTTGCTGGTGTCATCAGGATTATCTGCTGCCTTAATAATTACTCTTCCTTTTACACGTTTTTTTTCTTCTTTTTTTTCCTGCGGCTTAGCTCAGCAAAGTGCTGCGGGACAAAGCGCTTATTGACAGCAAAAGTGTTGAGAGAGCAGCAGCCAGATGAAACCTCATTCATTTGGAGAACCAACATCTTGACACGTTCTTCGCTGATGGCACACTACGTCGCTCAGAACTTTGATTTATAGGACACAAAAAAGAACTAACCCAAAACGATTGGTTTGTGTTGTTTTGCCAAATGCAACAGTCAAAACTTATCACATTAAATGTGAACTTCATAAAAACCTTTTAACTTTACGCTTATCACGTTACCACTGAACCAATCCCTTTTGTTGTTATAAACCCTTTAGGGTACGAGGAGCCTATTTTAATTTGTGACTCAGCCTTGAGATACTTCAACAATACTCAAGAGTTCACTGAAAGATGCCAAACATTACAAAAAAAAAAAAAAAGAAAAGAATTCTCTTTTGAAGGCCTACTTAACTTGATTGGCAGCCATTTTGACGGAAGCAACCCCCTTCGCTCCCGGCTGTTACTGGATTTTGACAGATTTTGCAAGGACCACAGAATATTTTGTTCTATTGCTATAAAAACGTGGAATTTAGCAAAAGAAAGATGAAAGTCTCTTCTTTCATCAGGAAGAAAAAAGTATGTTTCTATTTGTTTCTGTTTTGCAGCATTTAGCATTAGAATGTAGCTAGGTTTCATCATTATTATTCACAAATCTATTTGGAATTGTGAGTAATTGAGCTCGTTTTTGGCCCTGGTTGATCTCTTATACTCTGCTGCCACCTTCCTGCCACACGTTGTCTGCAGTAGAGAGGCTGCATCAAAGCCTTCTGTATGCTTTAGCATGAAAAAATAAATAAATAAATAAATAAATACATCTTTGGAACACCTAAAACATTTCAAATAGAACGTATTTATACGTTTTTGGGAACAAATGAGTTACTGTTCAAAATGAGTTTTGACCAACTTTTTTGACCCAAGATCCACTTTTTCCTGACCTTTTCAAGATCTCATGCCGGTGGCGTCGGGTATCGAACCCGCGCCGCAGCCACGTCTTGACCAATGAGATCCGATTTGGGGCAGCCGACGCAGCTCATTTGAATTTCATTTGAAGCGTCAGTCAAATTCAACACAAAAACACAAACTTGTCAATCCAACAACGTGTTTTTGTTTTGTGTTAGTTTGCGATGCCGGGCAACAAACGAGAGTGCGGGCGTGTATCGTTTAACGACAAGAAATGATGTGCGATACCGCGGCTCGAGTCGACCGCACGTCCGTTTCCTGCCATTGGAGTCCCGAAGCGGCGTCATTTATCTTTTGTAGTGACAACGGCAGATTGATTGATTGAAAAGCCAAGTGTCGTCATTAACCCCTCTTGCCGACATCAATCAGCGTCATGCACACACACAAAAAAAAAAACGCTAATCTGGTTAAATACGCTGGGGGGAAAAAAAATGAGGCGACTATTATCTGGCGATCGGCCGGCTTGTAAATGACGGTGAAATTGCGAAGATGTCTCCAAAAACAAAAACACCAAAAGAAGAAACATAAAAACAAGCGTGAATTGTTATTTGGCGATCAACATTCCATGTCTTCGACAGCTCCAAACATTTCATATTGTCTTGAAAAGTTTTCACACTGTGCCTCCTACTTCTTGCACTGGTATCAATAAGTCACAGGGCGGCCATCTTGCTCCTCCCATCTTGCGAGCAGACGACTGTATCAACCATACGCTATACGTATAAATGAGACATATACAGCCCGGAGGCAGTTACCGTAGTCTAAGGCCGTAGGCAGGGTGGGGGGGGGGGGTTTGTGTCGGGGTGCTCACTATTTTTTAACAAGTAAAATATATATATATATACATCCATTCATCCATTTTCTGAACCGTTTGCTCCTCACAAGGGTTGCGGGGCGGTGCTGGAGCCTATCCCAGCTGGCGATGGGCAGCAAGCGGGGTACATCCTGAACTGAAATCTGAAATCGTTTTAATTCGTAATTTAGTTCTTTTAGTTTTTATTAGTTTTAGTGATTTAAAAAATGCTTAGTTGTAGTTTTGTTTTAGTTTAAGTGTTAGTTTTAGATTTGTGTGCAATAAATAATGGCAACTGCTGGCAATGGTTAGAGTACAGCGTAGTAAAAATCACAGACAAATTTCAGCCGTTTGCCCCATAATCGGCCAATTTAATCAGCTGGCCGATTAATCGGTCGGGTCCAAGGTTGTTACAGTTATTTTTTATTTTAATTCGTTTTGACTATTGTTTTTAAAATTTAGTTGGTTTTAATGTTTTCATGGTGGTTCTGTTACTTTTTATTCGTTTAGTTATTTAATAAATGTTTTTTTTAAGTTTAGTTTTAGTTAGTTTTAGTATTAGTTTTTTTTTAAATGTGTATTACTTGTGCGTAATATTTTAAAAACACCATGGGAGTGATGTCATCTTTTGGTGCTTTTCTATTCGCTGCTGTAAGATGACTTCACTTCTGTGTGACACACTTTCAAACGTCCTTATTCCGGTTAATATCATAATTAATGTACTTCAAATCACATTTCCAATCATCCCCAAAGACTCATGCTTTCAATTAATGACCATAGATGAAAACGAAGGACATTTTTGCTGTCATTATAGTTAGTTTTAGTTAGTTTTGTACACATAAAATGTAGTTTCAGTTTTTTAAAGGCATTTTCCTTTTTATTTTATTACGTGAATGAAATTGTTTTTTGAATTTTAGTTTTTCGTAGTTTTAGTTCACTAAAATAACCTTGGTCGCGGCTGACTTTGAAACGGTTCTTTGTCCATTTCCAGGTTGTCCTCCAAGGAGATTGCGTGTGGGCTGATTTGACGCGCTGTGCCAGCGAAAGGGGCCGCTGCTAAATACGCTAGTAAACGGTTGACCCGGCTCATGTCATGTCGGGGCCACACCAGCAAACATGTCAACTTGCATGCGCGCGTGTGCATCTTATCAGATCAGCTCAAGTACAACAAGCTGCTGGAACAAGATCCACATTCGCTCCCTTCCTTATCTACACATCTTGAACACGGCCGCCCCCCTGCCCCCCCCTCCGAGGCCTCATCCCGCTTAATCCCCCCCCCCCCCTCCCCCCCACACACACACTCACACACACACTTTTCTCCTCATCGAGCGGCCAGCTCCGATTCTTCATCTTTTTTTACATCAACACCAGCGCGTCATTGTTTCCTTGGCATTGCAAGCCGAATCCACCCCCCAGCCCCCCCCAGCCCCCCCGCCGCTAATGCCCGCATTAGCCTGTGTTTATTACCATGCGCGTGTGCGCACGATCATCGTGCTTTTGGGCAAACCCGGAATCGATGAGTTGTTGTGCGCGCGTGAAACCCGATCGTGCCCGTCCCGGAGCGTCATTAGCAGCCCGGCCTGTGGACACCAGAGGCTCGTGTAGATGAGCAGAAACCTGAGGAGTTTTTTTTTTTTTTTTTTTTTTTTTTTTTACAGTCACAATTCCATCTCACCACCCACGATGCAATCTGCTACAATCGAGCGTGATCTCATTTCAGTTGAGAACGATTTCTTATACGGAAAGTGAAATGGAATGCGTCGGGCTTTTTTTTTGTGTGCCTGTAAAAAAATAGAATTGAAAATGGCTTCAAAATTAGAGTTGGATGTGATAATTTTGATTATTTCTCTTATTAAAATATTAAAAATAAATAAAAACAATATATTATAATTTAATGAATGATTTAATTGTTTAATTTTATTTATTTACATTAATTGAATTATATAATTGAATTGTATTTAGAATTAATTAATCAATAATTTAATATATAAATAAAAAATTATAATAAATAAAAATAATTGACAAATCATATGCCTGAAGAAATGGAATCGAAAATGGCTTCAAAATTAGAGTTATAGAGTTAACATGATAACTTTGATTATTTATCTTCTTAAAATATATAAATTATTAATAACTATTATAAATTAAAAATTTGATATATCAATTTCATATATTTAATTTATTCCTTTAATTTTTTAATTTTCATTTTGATTAATTTAATTATATTTATACTAAATTAACAATTTAATATATAAATTCATATATAAATAAAAACTTGTATGTAACAAATGGAATGGATCTGGCTTTTTTGTGTGCCTGTAGAACAATGGAATCGAAAATGGCTTCAAAATTAAATTTGGATGTGATAACTTTGATTATTTCTCAGAATATCTCCAATTGGCTGACTAGCAGTAGCAGGGTTATTATAGTTTTGGAATTTTCATTTCAGCTCGTTTTGAGTTTTGTTGTTTAAATTGAGTTGGCTTCGATTATTTTTAGGGTGGTTCTTTTAGTTTATTAGTTTTAGTTACTTAATAAAGGCTTACTGTTAGTTTAGTTTCAGTATTAGTTTGTTTTGTTTTGTTTTTTTTAAAGTGCAAATGTGCACAATATTTTAAGGGATAATTGACTCTGAACAATTTATATCGTGTACAATGAATACCTTTCAAAAGTTTTTTTTCTACTTGATGTCGACTGATGATGACATCACCGGTACTAACGGCCAATCATGGCTCTATTTTCTGCCAAATCCAGAAAACACCGACTTCCTCAGCACAAGTGACGTCATCTTCAGTCGACAGCAAGTGGAAAAATGACTTTTTAAAGATATTAATTGTACAAGAAAATTAATGAAGTTATCAAATTCAAACTGGACAAAATAAGAACTTTTGGCTGCTGAAAATTGTTCAATGAGTCCTTTTAAAGCGACACAGTTTGTTTTCCTGGCATCCGTCCGGTTGTGTGGTGTCAGTTTGGTGTTGTGCTTGAAAGTTGCCACAAGTTGCCTTTTTGTGCACGTGGGAGACGTTTAGAGCTTTCTGGAATCCGCGCACGCACTCGGTCCGTCTGTCTGCAGCTCGAGGAAAAGTCGATCACTAAACGTGCGGCGGGAACATTACGATGCTTTGTTTCTCTCGAACTGATGAGTGGAAAAATTCAGTCGGAGGTCGAGACGGACGAGCGCAACAACAACAACAACAGCAGCAGCAGCAACAACAACAAATTTGCATCTGCTATTTTTCATCATGTTCGTCATTTTCCAAATGTTTCTGGTTATGTCAATTTCAATATCAGAACTATTTCATCACATTTGATTTGAACAACTTGAACTTTTATGCAAGCGTGAGAAAGAAGTTGACATCTGTAGAAGGATTGGGAATATGGATTTGCCGTACGTCACAAGACATTCAGTTAGAAACTCATCATTTCGCCAATTTATTATTATTTTTTTTTTTTAAACCATGTTTTTTTACGTGCTTTTTTTGTATGTTTGTTTATTTATTTATTTATTTATGTTGGTCCTTCCATGACATTGCATTCCGGAGAAAAGTAAAAAAATAAAATAAAATAAAATAAAACATACTTTTAATGGAAAAAAAATGACAAAAAAAAAAAACATAAATGATGAATGAAAAAACATTTATAATAAACTAATAATCATACCAAAACGAAAAGACATATATAATAAAGGAAAAAAATATATACTGTTCTGTACAACAAGTAAATGAATAAAAAAACAACAACAACATACACTTAATGGGGAAAAAAATGACTATAAATGAAAAAAAAATACATAAATGATGAATGAAAAAACATTCATAATAAACTAAAAATCATACCAAACCGAAAAAAACATATAATAAATGAAAAAATAAATATACTGTGCTGTATACTGTAATAAGTATTTAAAAAAAAAAAACATACTTTTTATGGGGAAAAAATTGACTGTAATTGGAAAAAAAACATAAATTATGAATAAAAAAAACATTCATAATAAACTAATAACCATAAAAAAAGATATATGAAGAACATCTTAAATGTGACAAATATTTAAAAACGAATGGTCATTAAATTAAACATTTTTTTTCTGCTCATTGAAAGTTGAATACCATTTGCCAATGGTCAGTCCCGCGTGCTGCTCAATTCGATTTGTGCTGATGAAAACGATAAGATGGCCGTCAAAAGTGCAACTCTTCTTCCCTATTGATCGATTTGCAGGGACGATCCATTCGGTGCGGTGTCACGTTGTCATGTTTACCCCCGCACCGGTTAACCCCGGGTCGAGCGGGTCTGACCCTCTTCGCGACTCGGAATGCTCGGCTGCGTCCCGACGGCTTCATCCAGGCGGATGGATGTCACGCTGGCCCGTCGCGCGGATCGATTTTTTTTTTTTGCGCTGAGATAGCATCGCCGCTCCTCCCTTTTGCTGCTTCATATCGCCTCCATATTTGCCGTTTGACTTTAGCCACAGGTGCTTCTTACTCAACAGGTGGAGACGAGCTGGTTTAGCTGCCAGTTGAGTGGAGGCACCCGTGTTGGCTGAAGTCAAATTGAGGCAATTTGTTTTTGTTTTTTTACTTTCTGGACCTGGATTCCCCAAACCTATCCAGCTAGCTTCATGCTAACCTACAACGCCAAGCACCATATAGCGTGCTAACGGAAACTAGTTGTGCTAATTCCAAGTCTTCAAATAAATGTTGTTTGAGATCACATGGAGCAGTCAAAAATAGTGCCATTTAGTTTGGGACCTTCTTTTCTTCTTCTTGCTCTTAATTGCATTCCAGTGAGCTCGGTGCTGCCCAGGCTGTTAGTGGCTAAATTTGGTACTACATTTCAGCCGATGTTTGTCGACTGTCGAAAGAATTAATGTCACTTGATAAAGCAGAGATGTGGTGCAGGACGTCCACACGGTGGTGTCGGGCGACCGCTCGTGTCTATTAATCACGTGGCGAATGTCAAAACACGAGCGGGCGTCCCTCTGCGTGTAATCAAAGTCTATTTGTCCGGCATGATTGCGTGTTGTGCCGTCTGATTGCGCGCACGGCGGCGCCTCGCACGCCGTCGTCTTAGCAGCGCCATTACCTTGCAATTTCTGTTTTGTTTTTTCTTTTCCCACATATCTTGAACCCTCGCTGGGTTAAATATTAGACTAACTTTTTTCTGTCTCTCTCTCTCTTGCTATGTTTCTCTAAATTCTGAGATGGATATACGTCCCACACAATAAATCAACAACTACTCAGATCAGAATTGCGAAAATATTTTGAGAACTTGTTTAAGTTGAGTTGTCCAAATTTTAGCTTGTCGCGTGTGATGTCACTGTGTGAGTCTTCAGTGGTACACACAAGGTGACCATCCGTCCGTCCAACCACGCTCTCCTTTTCCTCCACTTGGGATGGTGGCGGCCATTAAATATGAATTAAAAACCACACAGGCCTCTTTGCCTTCCAAAATGTCATTACATATCTTCATGGCGGCTGGCTGTTGAATAAGCAGCTTGCAGGGGCTCCCCCGAGGATTGGGGGGGGGTACAGATGGGCCAGGAAGAGGAGAGGATGAGTGCAATGGGAGGGGTTAGGAAGACCCGCTTGGCTGAAGCTTAATTGCGTCTGAAATGGAATCTGCATTACAGGCGGGCGGGGCCGGCCCCGAAGTGAGTGAGTGCGGCACTCCAGCGGGCGTTCGCTCCACTCGAGTGGCGTATGCCTTCCATTGTACAACATGGAGGCCCAAAAAAGAAACAAACGCATTTAGTGGCCGCCTTTTGATGGCGCTCGACTACGATACGAAAAAAAAAAAATCAGTGCAATATTTTCCGTTTTGCTTCAATTAGCATTAGCTAAGTTTCATCAGTTATTCCCATTCCTGCTCAAAACACTGCCAAAAAAGAGCCTGTTGCAAAATGGCCCTGGCTGATCTCTTATACTCTGCTGACACCTGCTGGACGTGTTTTTTTTTGTGTAATAACTAGCATTGCTTTAAAGGGATATGTGACTCACTGAGCCATTTTCAGTAGTAAAAAGTTAATATTTGTCTATAATTTAATGTGTTAACATCATTATTTTTCATGTACAATTAATACCTTTAAAAAGTAATTTTTCTACTTGCTGTCGACTGATGATGACATCATCTGTAACGACCAATCATGGCTGACCAAACCCAGAAAACAGGTGAACCATGATTGGTCGTCACCTATACTTCATCAGCACAGGTGATGTCATCATCAGTTGACAGCAAGTAGAAAAATTGTACTTGACTCATTCAGCCATTTTCAGCAGTAAACATATTTTTCCCAGAATAAATTCGATAACTTTATTATTATTATTTTTTATTATCACCAATTAATACCTTTAAAAAGTAATTTTTTCTACTTTGTGTCGACTGAAAAAACAAGTTGCCTGGTGCTGGCTACCAAACAGCGGCTGTCGTTCATATTTGTGCGCCGCATGCATGCACATGTGCGGGCAGGTAGGGGGCGCGTGCGGCCTCACTCGTGCGTGAGTGCGCGCGGCAGTCCACTTAAAAGGCCGGCACCGCTTTTCCGAGGAGGCCATTGTGTTTCCTCCGGTCGCCTAGCAACCGTCACCAAGGCCAGCCAGCGCTCCATTGTGGAGCGCCGGCCTCAATTGCTCCGCTGCCTGTTGCTACTTTCCCAAATTGGGCGCTCGTTTCACAAAAGTGGCGTTTGGACGGATGGACAGAATACGAGAGAGAGAAAAAAAGATGGAGAGACGGACAAACGGCGACGAGGAAAACAAGCATGAAGAGCTGTTGCTAATATTTTGGGGAAAAAATACTTTTATTATGGCTGCATTATTTAATTATACCGAACAATATTTTTTATTGCATTTACATAATATTATATCCATATAACTTTTTCAATACGTTAATTAATGTCATTATTTTCAAATGGAAAAATCACAAAATTGAAAACACCCATCCATTATCTGAAATTTTAATTCTGAATGAATACATTTACAATATAGAAGTTAATATATTAAAATAATAAAGAGTTATTTCAAATGAAAAAAAACTGTAAAAATAAATTTTAATTTGTACATTTAGAATATAGAAATTAATATATTAAAAATAAGTTCTTTCAAATGAAAAAATATTCGAATACATTTGAAATTAATACCTTTCTAATATAGAAATTAATCTATTAAAATAAGAGTTATTTCAAATGGAAAAAAAATGTAAACATACATTTTAATTTGTACATTTAGCATAGAGAAATTAATATATTAAAAATAAGTTATTTCAAATGGAAAAAAAAAACTACTGAAATACATTTGAAATGAATACATTTACAATATAGAAATTAATATATTAAGATAAGTTATTTCAAATGAAAAAATATTCAAATAAATTTGAAGTGCATATATTTACAATATAAAAGTTAGTATATTAAAATAAGAGTTATTTCAAATTAAAAAAAATATTAAAATGAATTTCAAATGAAATAAAAGTGAAACTAAATTTTAAATGAATACATTTGCAATCAATATTATTAAATTTAAATACATTTTCAATCAATAATATTCCAGTACATTGACACAGTCATTTAACATCATTTCAAATGAACATTTATGAATTTAGTCTTTTTAATGAATCTATTTTTTCCTCTATTAGTCCTCATTACTTTGAAATGAATATATAAATTCACAAAAAAAATAAATCAATTGTTACATTTGCAGTCAATGACACTTCAAATCAATACAATACTAATATTTTTTCGAATCCATTATTCGATTCAATTTGTCAGCTACAATTTTAGTTGTATTGCATTTTTCCTGATTGCTGTTTATTAATAACCAATTATTGTTATTTATTTGCTATTGTTTCGTTACAAAACAACAATTGCGCAATATCACACCAGAGGCTTTGTTGACCTTTTTTTTTTTTTGTGACCTTTTTGAACCCTATTCAGTTCATAGTTGTTGATTAATTAATTAATTATTTTTTATCGAGCATTCGTGCCTAATAATGAGAGTGCGGTCGCTTGAAATGTAGACTAGAGGCTCTCACGCACACACGTGGATGTGGCGGGCGAGCGAGAGAGCGAGAGAGAAGTAGAAGAAAAAAAAGGGAGAAAATTGAAAAATGGGAATTGAGCAACATGTGGTGGGCGGAGCACACAAAGGCCCACAAGGGCTTCAGGTTTTTTTTTTTTTTGATTCTTTCTTTCTTTGGTGACGTCACGTTTGCGCACTTCTTTTTCTCCTCGAGCAGAACCTGCACGTCCGTCCGTGTGTCAGTCCGTCGTCGACAAAACGACAAACGCGTCCGTCCGGCGCCCGCTCTTCTTCCTCTGATTCTTCCTCTTCCTCTCCAAATTGGCCTCCATCTCGCGTCCATACAACAATTCTTATTTTTTTTCTGTTGATTTTTGACAGGCTGCGAGGAAAACTCCCGTCTGAGGTGCCCCTTCACCATCCCAGGTAAGTATCCATGATTTTGTTTCACCTGTATCCAGTGTTTTTGTTTTTGTTTTTGTTTTTGTCCCAGTTTGATTCGGACGCTATTCGTCAGCCGGGTCAAAACATTAGGTACATCTGCTTTCACTCGAATGACATCAATACAAAAAAGAGAAACAAATAACTACAAACAAATAAATGCAAAAAAGATAAACCAGATCAAGAAATCCACCAAAAATTATCGGCAATTATCGACCAATTTTATGTCAAGCAGATAAACCAGATCGTAAAGAAATCTGCCGATAATTGTCGACCAATTTGACGTCATACAGATAAATCAGATAATAAAGAGTTCCGCCAAAAATTATTGGCAATTATCGAGCAATTTGATCTCAAACTGATAATCCAGATAATAAAGAAATCCGCCGATAATTATCTGCAATTATCAACCAATTTGAGGTCAAACATAAACCAGATCAGAAAGAAATCTGCCGATAATTATCGGCAATTATCGACCAATTTGAGGTAAAACAGATAGACCGGACAATAAAGAAATCCACCGATAATTATCGGCAATTATCGTCCAATTTGAGGTCAAACAGATCAACCAGATCATAAAGAAATCCGCCGATAATTATCAGCAATTATTGACAAATTTCACGTCAAACAGATAAACCAGATAATAAAGAAACCTGCCGATAATTATCGGCAATTATCGACAAATTTGAAGTTATACAGATAAACCAGATAATAAAGAAATATACCGATCATTATCGACCAATTTGACGTCATACAGATAAATCAAATGATAAAGAATTCCGCTGAAAATTATCGGCAATTATCGACCGATTTGATGTCATAAACCAGATAATAAAAAAATCCTCTGATAATTATTGGCAATTATCAACCAATTTGACGTCATACAGATAAACCAGATAAAGAAATCTGCCGATAATTATTGGCAATCATGGACCAATTTAACGTCATACACAGACGAAATAAACAAAAGTTTTTAATGGAATCGGACTCAAAAGTGTATTTGTATTCAAGTTAATTTTGCAAACAAATATCGGCTTATTTACCGGTTATCGACATCGCCGCTTTCTAAATGATTGGTTTATCGGTTGACACTAGCATCATCGTGCACCCCTACTTTGAACGCATCTCATGAGGCCAATATCGTGATATTGATATATTTTCGATATATTGTGCAGCCCTATTGTATTATTTATATTATATTATATTGTAGCTCGTTAGATAGCAAGTGTTGTGGCTGAAGTTGCGTTCAAGGCCGGTAGGACGTTTGAGTTTGTGAAACAAACATGACATCCTTTTCTCAAATCAAGTTGCCCCAAAAAAAAATAATTCCCACTAACCGCGAACGCATCACTCATCTACGGGACACTTCATTAGGTACCCCTAGCTTCTCTCCCGCCAATTTAGATTTTTTTTGATTGACACTTGCCAAGGCAACGTTTGTACATCGGGACCGATTGATTGGATGGTGCAGCACGTGTACCTAATGAAGTGGCCCAGGGAATCGGCTGTTTGTTTGCCGTCTGTTTGTCCTGTCATACACTCGCCAGGCCATTTGATTAGGTACGCCTGCTGCTTGCTCCGTCAGCAGTTTGTCCGAAATGACTCAATTTTGGGAGCATTTGGACCGAAAATATGAAGCCAAAATTTTGGGGAAAATGGTCGCCGGTGTGGCAATTTGCCAATTGGACGTTATTTATTGAAAAATATCCACCGAAATATTAGAAATAGCTCGGGAGTGTCCATCAAAAGTAGGGCATTCATTTTCATTTCCATCCATGAAGCTGTCGATGAATCAGATTTTTTTTTTAAAATCATATCTATTTGTAATTTATGAGTTGGTGCAGATGTTCCTAATGAAGTGGCCCAGGAATTCAAATTGTCGTCTGTCTGTCGCCGGGCCATTTGATTAGGTACACCTACTGCTTGCTCTGTAATCAGTTTGTCCGTTAACGAGACGAAATGGCTCCATTTTGAGAGAATTTGGACCGAAAATATGGAGCCAAAATTTGGGGGGGGGGGGAAAGTTGCCGATGTAGCAATTTGCCAATTGGAGGTTATTCATTGAAAATTATGCACCAAAATATCAAAAATAGCTCGGAAAAGTAGGGCATTTATTTTCATTTCAATCCACAAAGCTGTCGACGAATCAGATTTTTTTTTTTTTTAAATCATATATATTTGTATTTTATGAGTTGGTGCAGGTGTTCCTAATGAAGTGGCCCAGGAATGCAAATTGTCGTCTGTCTGTCGGCGGGCCATTTGATTAGGTACGCCTGCTGCCTGCTCCGTAAGCAGTTTGTCCGTGTAACGAGACAAAATGGCTCCATTTTGGGAACATTTGGACCGAAAATATGAAGCCAAAATTTTGGGGAAAATAGTTGCCGGTGTGGCTATTTGCCAATTGCAGGTTATTTATTGAAAATTATGCACCAAAATATCATAAATAGCTCGGAAAAGTAGGGCATTTATTTTCATTTCAATCCACAAAGCTGTCGACGAATCGGATTTATTTATTTTTAATCGTATCTATTTCTATTTTACGAGGTGGTTCCTAATGAAGTGTCTGTTCTACCTGTCACGTAATGCGCCGCATCCATCCATCCATCACTCGAATGCGTGCGAGCATTAAACAAGATGGCAGCCGGCCAGTCGTCTCAAACGTCCATCTGGCTCCTTGCCGTCAACTCTCTTTTTATTTGCTTCTTCAATTATTGATCACGATTGATCGCGTTTTTTGTGTGTACTTGTGGAATGGATTTGTCCTGGAATGCAACAGATGGATTTTTTTCTAACAATGGAAGTTAATCTTGTGCAATATGACTATGCCCAAATATGGTTAATAACACACAAAAAGAGATGTTGAAAGGAAAAAGAATTATGACTTTAAAAAGATAGTGGTCATAATAATTCATTTGACGTCAACTTGTTGCTAATATGTCCGGAAATAATCTCAAGTATAATTCTGATTGTTTTGTTTTTTTTGACTCATGTCAGCAGGCTTGACAACAAAATGCCGACGACGGTGATGGCGAGTTTGCAAATGTCCCCGTTGCTACTGCTTACGCAATAGGTGGGTTGTTTTTAATTAGCCAACAATCTTAAAACATTGTTCAACAAACTTTAAAACATTTAGCATAAGGAAGTTTAAAATAATAAAAATAAAATAAATTATAATAATTATATTATAATATTTTTTAGTACAGTACATTAAAAAGGAAACAAAAAAAAAAAAAAAAAACTTAATTAAAGCTGTTTAAAAGTCCTTAATCGAAGGTATGAGAAAAAAAAAAGCAAAGTTTTTAACCTGGATTTAAAAGCATTTACACTCGGGGCTGACGTCATTTCTGTAGGCAGCCTATTCCATCTGTGTGCAGCATAATAGCTAATTGCAGCTTCACCATGTTTGCTTCGAACTCTGGGTTCCACTAGTTGGCCCAAGTCTGTCGATCTCAGAGCCCTGCTGGGTTTGTACTCAATCAGCATTTCTTGGATATATTCAGGACCCAAACCATTTAGTGATTTATAGACGAGTAGCAGAATTTTGAAATCGATTCTACAGCTGACTGGGAGCCAGTGTAAATCCTTAAGTATCGGAGTGATATGTTCTGATCTCTTTGTTTTGGTCAGAACTTAAGCTGCAGCGTTCTGAATGAGCTGCAATTGTCTCATTTTCTTTTGAGAGAGTCCAGTCAGAAGACCGTTACAGTAATCGAGTCTGCTGGAGATAAAAGCATGGATAAGCTTCTCTTGGTCTGCTTGAAGCATGCAGTCCTTCAGTCTGGATATGTTTTTCAGCTGGTAAAAGACTGTTTTAGTGATGAATTTAATATGATTGCTGAAGGTCAGGTCTGAATCTATTCGTACCCCAAGATTTCGAACTTGGTCTTTAGTTTCTAAAGACAGTGACTCAAGCTGTTTTTTAACAGCAATCCTCTTGTCTTTATTGCCGAAAACAATGAGGTCCGTTTTGTTTTCGTTTAGCTGAAGGAAATTTTGGTTCATCCAGTTGTTAATTTGCTCTAGAGAATGGCACAATACTGTAAAAAAATTTAAAAAAAAATAAAATAAAATTAGCTCTTACTTGTTAATGCACGCACACACAGTTCTTTCACATATTGACTCAGTTTACAAGCATATTACTTATTATTTATATCACCATTAGCATGGATTTTAAACAAAGAAGGGCCAAAACATGCCTCATGAAAATTAAACAGCACTAAAAAAAAATAGCCACCAGAGGGTGCTAGAACTGCACAAATGGAAATCAACCTGACTTTTTCAACAGATGTGCTGCTTTTAATATCGTGACATGACGACGACGATATATTGTGGCAGTTTTAATATCGCGGTATTATGATATTGCCCGTATCGTTACATCCCTAGATTTAAGATACAAGTGCTTTGAGGTGCTAGCATTGAACAAATCTCAAGGCATTATCGTTAGTATCTTTTTTTTTTTTGGGGGGGGGGGGGGGGTCCCTCATAGAAATGTTCTGTTTGATCAACGATCTGAATGGTCTCCATGCAATATTGAATGCAAACAAAAGACGCATCGTCTTCATGTTGGCAACACAAGGAGAAGGCCAAGCTGAGCTCTCATATTCGTCCTTGAGGGGAGGAGGAGAGGGGGGGGGAGCCTTGGCGTGGCAACGACAACGAAGTGGAAGATCTCGGGCGCGCGTCCAACGGCGGAGTGGAAGACTCGTGATTTTGTTGTTTTGACTCAAAAAAAGGACAGCAAATCATTGTCTCCCACATCGCTGTCGTGGAGACACCGCCACCTCGCCCGCTACGCTAGCAAATCATCAACACCTCGGATCAATACAAAAGTGGAGCCTGCCTGCCTATTGATCCGCTCGTTACATTTGTTTATGATAATTGCCCCTTTTTCTCTCTTGTTTGTTTGTTTGTTGTTATTAGAGGTACACCGATCACAATTTTCCGGCCGATAACCGATCATTTAAAATGTCTGACCTGCTGAGCCCGATTTTTGCCGATGGCGATTTTTGTTCATAACAAGCAGCGTATACTTTCAGTGTTCCAATCTTATTTTATTGGAAAACATTAAACAATATCGGCAAAATAATACAAATGGGTTGTTGTAACCGCACATGAATTTGTTCCCTTAAATCAAAATGAAAATCCGATTAGTCGTCTCAGCAGTGGCTGACTTTTTCACACCTCTCAGAAGGGAGATGAGATTGGTGGAAAAAGATCGGTTTATTTTGAAGGGGATCGGCCGATCACCGATCTTAAAATCTGAACTCGAATTCTTAGTGTATCGTGAGCGGGGTTATTATAGTTTTGGAATTTTTCATTTTGAGTTAGTTTTGATTTCGTTTTGCTTTTTAAATGTAGTTTGTTTTAATTCGTTTTCAGCAGGGTTCTGTTAGTTTTTATGAGTTGTAGTTATTTAATAAATGCTTAGTTTTAGTTTCTGTATTAGTTATAGGTTTATTTTTATTTTTATTTTTTTAGTTTTATTTTTTTCTCTTTCAAACGTACTTATTTCTGTTAATATCAAAATAAATCGACTTCAAATCACATTTGAAATCATCCCTAAAGGCTCATGCATTCAATTCATTACCAAAGATGAAAACGAAGGACATTTTTTTTCGATATAGTTAGTTTTAGTTAGTTTTGTAAACATCAAATGTAGTTTGTTATTTATTTTTTATTTATTTTTTATTTTTATTTTTTATTTTTTTTACAAAAAAGCATTGTAGTTTTTATTTCGTTAACAATTTGTTGTCAGTTATTTCATTTAACAAACATTTTAGTTTTAGTTTTCTTTTTTTGGTTAGTTTTAGTTAGTTTTGTAAATATAAAATGTAGTTTCAGTTAGTTTCCATTTTTTGAAAAGCATTTTTGTTTTTTTATTTTATTTGTTTAACAATTTTTTTTGAATTTTTAGGTGTTTTTTGTTAGTTTTAGTTTTGTAAACAGAAAATGTAGTTTCAGTTAGTTTATTTAAAAAGCATTTTTGTTTTTATTTTATTTCTTTAACAAAATGTTTTGAATTTTTAGTTTTTTTGTTAGTTTTAGTTTTGTAAACAAAATGTAGTTTCAGTTAGTTTCTGTTATTTAAAAAGCATTTTCATTGTTTTATTTCGTTAACAAAATTATTTGAATTTTTAGTTTTAGTTTTTTTTTGTTTTAGTTTGTAAACATAAAATCTAGTTTCAGTTAGTTTCTGATATTTTAAAAGCATTGTCGTTTTTAATTCATTTCGTTAACAAAATTGTTTTCTGAATTTTAGTTGAGTTTTAGTTGACTCGAATAACTTAGATGGTGAGATGACAGCGAGCGTGACGTCGATGGAGAATTTAATGGCGTCGCTGGCGGTCCCGCTCGACAGGATCCACAAAAAAAAAAAAAAAAAGGAAGTCGGGCTTCTTCCTGGAGTGAACGGTGCTCGGCATCAGCGCCGAGACGGGCCTTTTATAGTCCCCCCTGAGGAAGAGTGAATCCCAGCTAATAAGCAGGCCAACATCACCATGACAGAGTTGACAGGTTGACCTCTGGAGAGTGCAATCATCCTGATGGCTCAACCTTGCTTGCTTGCTTGCTTGCTGACACAACGGGACTCACACAAAGTCCACTACTGTCTGTCCGCTTTTGTATGAGTCTGTTGGGACCTCATTTCCACGTATTATTAATTCATTGCATTGCGCACACACACTAGAACATTGGATAGAGTGAAGCTCCCGCTGTATGGCAGTTGTCTGCTGTTTGTATGTGTTAATAAATAAACCTTAGAATATAACCACAAAATATACTGAATAAATCACAAAATAGATTGAATTAATGATTTATACACAAAATAATTGTCTCAGATGTGACAAATATATTTTTTATTCTATTATTTTTATATTTTTTATTTTATTTTTTAAATTTATTTATTTATTTATTTATTTATTTATTTATTAGTACAGTACTCTTAAAGTATCATGCTTTTATATTTTTTGGTTTATTTACATGTTTTTGTTTGTTTTCACAATTTTAGTCCATACATGTTATTTTGAACAATTGTAAACGGACAATTTCCAGACAACACTGTAGCGTGACGTCATCTGCAGGCGACCCCGATACCATCCGGCAGCCCGGACAGCAGAAGTGCCAAATGTTGCTTTGTGTTCTATTTGTGGCAGAGAGTCACAATACCAAACAAACAGATTGCCTAGGACGTTGAGCGCCATCCCTCCAGATGCGATTCCGATTTCCTAAAATATAAATATGTGACCGGAAACAGCAGAGCGAATGGAAGCCTTCGTGAGAACCTCAAGTTGCGCCACGCAGCCACCAGAGGGAGGCCCAGAGCGCCATGCGTCCCATACAATGATACAAGACTGTCCTCTGCTGGAAATATTACACATTACATCTATCACGACACTTGGAAATATTTAATTTTTTAACTTAACACTGTTGTATAAATGAATAAACACGACATGAATCAAGTTACGTTCGATACATATCGTTAAATATTTATTAAGAGAAAAAGATTTAGTTTTTCCATCCAAGGCTACTGCTTCTAACGCGCATGCTCATTCTCGTTCCCTCCCTCGCTCACTGGCAGTCAACATGGCGGACGTCTTTATTATATTGTCTATAGCTATATCTACATCTCTCTCTATATATATATCGTCTTTATTATACGTTCATAGTTAAATATTTATGAGGAGAAAAATATTTTTTTTTCGTCAAAGGCTACAGCTTCTAGTGCGCAACTGCGCATGCTCATTGTCTCGTTCCCTCCTTCCGTCCCTCTCTCACTTGGCAGTCAACATGGCGGACGTCTTGGAACTTCACGAAGCGGGCGGCGAGGACTTTCCTATGGATGAGGATGGTGAGGGTAGCCTTCATGTTTGCGCTCACTGCTGAGCGGAAAAGTAGTTGAGCTGACTAGTGAATATGGAGGAGTTAGTTAGCGAAATAAGTCAGGAGTGACAGAGGGACGCGTCGAACGGCGTGTGGAAGGCTCGAGCTAACAAGCTAGCAAGCTAAAATGCTAACAACGCGCCGCCGGCTATTCATTCAAACCGCCTTGCTAGTTGCTATGCTACACGTTTGATTTCATTTCCTCGACAGATGATAATAATTTCATGTAATACAAGTTGCGGGGCTCCTTAGGCTAGATAGGGTTGCATGAAAGTTATAGCGCAAAAGCTGGTGGAGTAACACGCATGATACTTTTATACACTCGCAGAAAGCATCCACAAGCTGAAGGAGAAAGCCAAGAAGAGGAAGGGACGAGGGTTCGGATCTGGTGAGTACGAAGCGCTCGTTTGCAATCATCATTCGCTCATGTTGAAGCGATTGATTGCTGACGATGATGTGCTTCCTTGTGTCGGTAGATGAAGGCGCCAGGTCCCGCATGAAAGAAGATTATGACACCGTGGAGCAGGATGGGGATGAGCCAGGCCCTCAGAGATGTGAGTGCGAGATGTGATGATGATGATTGCTGGCTCGCAGCTACGCGAATCACATCACGCACAAGTTGCTTCCCACTTAACTTGATTTACAAGTAATCAAGTCTCTGGAATGTCCGTTAGTGCAAAGTTACCCTTTGAAGTGTTAATTTAAAAAAAAAAAATGTTTTGGTCAGAGAGCCCTTTTGATAATATGCATGATCGCGTGCTAGGGCTGTACAATATATCGAAAAAGTATCGATATTGAATCTAATATCTTAGGCACATGTTTAATATCGCAATAATATCAGTATCGCTATATTCAGCAACTCTACCGCACGTTTTTTCCCCAATATCGTGCAGCCCTAGCGATTCTTTTAAGAAGGCGTTGATATGGAATTTGATGCTTTTATCTCAATTTGACCAGTCAACCGCTAACTAAAATGTGTGCCACCATCCAATAGTTGGACGTTATTGAATGGTAGTTATAATTAAGATTATACTGCGTTTGCTTATTTTGATGCATGAAAAAAATTTTTTTAATTCTTTCATTAGGTAACTGAAATGCAATTTCTTTAGGTACATGTTAAATATCGCAATATCATTGATATCGTTATATTCAGCAATTATATCACATATTCCATGATTTTTCCAATATTGTGCAGCCCTATCGCGTGCCCACATGGACTTTATGCCATCTCGGCTGGGCGAAGATTTGCCGTTTTCAGTGCAGTCGACAGTCATAACTGACTCAATAGCAGTAATATTAGTTAGTTTTTGTTTTGTTTTTTAACAGAAGATAAAGAATATATATGCCTGAGGATATTTTTTGTCTATATGTTGATTGCTTAAAAGTTTACACTGACCGGAATATGACTGGATAGCCGATAGGCCTATCTGCTATCCAGTTATATGTTCAGATCAGTGAAAGTTTATTACAAGGCTACCAATATGCTTGCAGACTTTGGTAAGGAAAAGCAGTAAGATTCAGTCAAATGTACTTGGATACTTTGACCCAAAAAAATGGCACACGTTAAGAGGACCTGGGAACTATTGTTAAGTTATGAAAAATATTAACATACCTTACGTCCGCATACTACTTTGTTTGATGTTGTAGCCGTGGAGGGTTGGATCCTGTTTGTGACGGGCGTGCATGAGGAGGCCACGGAGGAGGACATCCACGACAAGTTCTCGGAGTTTGGCGAGATCAAGAACCTGCACCTCAACCTGGATCGCAGGACGGGATACCTCAAGGTGAGAGCCACCTGCGGCGAGAGCGCTCATCTCTTTGACTTTCACTGTCTTTATTTCGGGACTTTTATGACGTTGACTTCAAAAGTCCAATCAAAGTCTTCGACAATTTCATTTTGATATGTGCACTTTGACTCAGAAGTCCAATGGGAAACAAATCTTTCCGGAACTGTTCCCAACTTCAGCACTTCCGTTTTCAAGCACAAGATGGCGCCATTGCTCCTCCTAAAAGCTAACATGGCATCTTGCATGTTATTAACATGGCCCTGATCACTCACCTCTATTGATCATAATGGAAGATGACTCATCTCTTCTCTGCTCTAATTTCAAGATAGATTATTTAGTAATATTTGTAAACAACAGGCTTTTGTTACTGCTGGATGGAAGTGGGAGACTTTTATGTTTTTTGTTGTTTGCGGAAAGCGCTTTGTGACAGCTAAGGCTGTTTGAAAGCGCGCTATAAATCATTTTTATTCTTTTACGTTACTACCGCGTTTCCTGCCGACAGGGTTACGCACTGGTGGAGTACGAGACGTACAAAGAGGCGCAGGCCGCGATGGAGGGCCTCAACGGGCAGGACATGATGGGCCAACCCATCAGCGTGGACTGGGGCTTTGTCCGTGGACCCCCCAAGAACAGACGCAGGTGAGGCCGGCTGGCGTTTGCACCAAGCCAGGATGCCAGGCGAGCTTGCTAATTAATGTGTGCTATTTTTAGGACCGGTGGGCGGCGACGCAGTAGGAGTCCCGACAGGCGACGGCGCTAAAACCAAGGAAAGGCCTGGGGGGGGGGGGGGGGGGGGGAAAGTTTCTTTGCAGCAATTTCACTGCTTTTTTTTTTATATTTTATTTTCTGTTTGTACACAATTTGTGGATCAGTATCTTGTGTAGCAATCTCAAATTTGTATCTCTTATAAAAAGTTAATTCCCTTTTTTTTTTGGGTTTGCATTTGATTGTGAGGAAGTTTTTCTTTTGTGTGACATACAATGAACATTAAAGTTTAAAAAGGACAAAAAATTGTAGTTCTTTTTCATATATATACAAAATGGCAAATGTAATCACAAAAAAACTGAAAAATGGTAAAGAATTTGTTTTTGCCTTAGATTTGTATAATATATTGAATGTTTTGTTCGATACAATTTGTCGATATATTTAATTTCACATGTAAATATTGCATTCAATTGATGTATTTTGGAAATGTTTTTTCACAAAAATTAATATTTTTGGAAACAGTTTATTGAATAGTTCTTACGACGCAATTTTGGATTTTTATATGTTCAGTTTCTTTGACATTGACTGTTTGATTTAAAAAAAAGAAAACTCATATCTTATAGAAATATTTTTAATAATTTTTTTTATTATTATTATTATGACGTTTTCAATACGACGTTCCAGGATGACCTCATCACCCGCCCGGTACCATTTTTGACGCTGCGAAGCACCTGTCACTCTCCCTCCAGGAAGTAGCCCATAGGCTGGCCCGGCCCATTTTTTAATTACAAACCAATCAGCAGACACTTGTTCGCCCCAGTCCTCTCCCCATTGGTCAACCACAGCGGTCCATCAAAACACTCAAGTCTCAGTCACTGGCTCATATCGGCGTCACCGGAAGACGTTCTCGTCTCTGATTGGTCGGCACGCGGTGTGGGGCGGGGCTCTTGGGACTCTGAGTATGTTGGCGTTGTTGTTGTAAGCGGAGTGGAAATTACTTTTGTGGCTGATGGTCCGGCTTGGTGGATTTGACGTTCACTTGCGCCACGAAAAGATGCTGGGAAAGTTAGCCGCTGTCCGTTTACACCGAGTGGGCGAAAAGTAAGGAGGACGGGAAGGATGAAAACATCCGCGGGGCTGCTCAAGGTAAGAAGCGAGCTTGGTGGAGTGCAATCGCTCGGTTAGCTAACAAGCTAACGGCTAGCTACCGATTAGCCACACAGCTTCGAGGAGACACCACAGCGACGTTGCTCAGTGTACGTAAATACAAATATTAAAAAAATAGTCTTTTGGGACCAATTGATGTGCTCATTGGTGTTTAGCGCTCGTCGGTAAAGTTGTAGGAAGCCGCATGCACCCACCCCATGCTCTTCAACGCCTCTTTTTTTACGTAAGCGTTCTTCAAACACGATCCGAACATATCACAGGCGCTAATTTAGGGTAAAGCGTTTGTGTTTTTTGCGCTTAATTAGCTTCCGCCTGTGTCAAGCTGTGGTGGTGCTAAAATGTACCCCCTTCCCTCGCTCCTTTCTTCTTCTTCTTTTTTTTTTTTTTTTTTCAAACGTCCCCCAAGTCCAAGTGGACTGGCATGACTGTGATGTGTCAGCATGCGGCCAGCGAGTGACGTCATCTACACTTTAAGAAGGGCGATGATCTGATCTGAGCTTCACTTGACTGTCATCTTTTTTTTTTTTTTTCCTCCAGGCAATTAAAACAAGCGCACCCTCCTTGGCTTATCAAGGCCGTGTTACACTCTTCAATTATTGATTGACAAGTTGACTTCGAAGGTCTCTTTGGAGTGCGTCAGGACATAAACAAACAAACGACAAAAAGAATTCGTCAAGTTATGTGAGCAATACATTACATTGATATCACTGACGTCAAAAATAAAGGTGCAACCGACAAATAATTAAGTAAGAATCAAGTGGGGTGGGGAAGACACTACTCGTATTGAGTAACTAGTAAGTAAATGCAGTTATTTTTGAAAATCAGCATCAACCAGACAAAAACATGAAATGAGTTCAGAGTATTATTGCGTAACGCGCTCCCTAACATGGGTAAATTCATGAAATTGTCATGGAATGTGTAGATTAGGGGTGCACCGATCGATTCATCGGCCCCGATCCCTTCAAAATGAACCGATCTTTTCCACCCATCTCCCTCCTCAGAGGTGTGAAAAAGACGACTAATCGGATTTTCCATTTTTATTTGAGAGAACAAATTCATGTGCAGTTAAAACAAAACATTTGTATTATTTTGCCAATACTGTTTAATGTTTAACAATGAAATAAGATTGGAAAACTGAAGGTATGCGCTGCCTGTTGTGAAAAAAATCAGCATCGATAGAAATCGGGATCGGCAAGTCAGACTTTTTAAAAGATGGGTTATCGGTGATCGGCTGGAAAGTTGTGATTGGTGCACCTCTAGTATAATTTAAGGCAAGTTGTGCTAGAAGAAATTGTATTAAAATTGACTTTGTTTACATTTGAGAGGTACAACAATTTACCGGTTTAATCAACAACTAATTGATGATCAAATTGATCGACTATTTTGATAACTGTTTGGAGACCTTGTTCAAAATGTTCATTCAACGTTTCAGCCTCTCAACAGCAAATCATCTCCGATTTCTGTGGTCTAAGAAAGTTAATCAACTTTGTTTTAAATCAAAATAGGACATTTGCAAACATCTGCTTTTATTTTCTTCATTTTGCAGTTTTTTTTTAAATTTTTATAGACAACACCTATACGTAACTGAATCATAATCGGTTTATGTTTCTGCATGTCAATTTGGAATGTCTTCTTTTTGATTCCCAATTTGGACGTTTTGTAAAATGTGACCTTTTCATGTATTTGTTGACATGACACAAACACATGCGACATGTCACATGAAGAGAATGCGTGCCTGAAATGACACGCTAGCATGCTAACAAAACAGCCGGAAAATTGTGATCTGTGCACCCCTAACAGACTCCAGAAATCAGTCAACAAGTACTGTTATGCTGAAATCAGAGGATTTTTTTTACAATTTTGAATAAAAAAAAAAAGGCTTAACGATTATTAAATTAGTTGTCGATTATTTGATAATCGATTACTTGTTGATTTAATTTTGACAGCTCTAGTTTAGTGCAATGGTTTTTTTGCCTTCATTTCCGCAGCCCGTCTGAATGAATGCTGGTTTAACACTTCTATGTCCAGGGTTTTCCTCACTGATGGGAATTCCAGATCAAAATTTGACACGCCGATCACGATTCTCATCTGTCAAATGCGGACAAATTGATTGCCTGGTCGGCGGGACCTTTCCGTCGATCATCACGTCGTGTACTTTCCACAGCACGTCGGCTAATTAGCACACGTCTGACTGGTTTGTTTTGGCTGCCATGTTGATGATGATGATAAAGACACACCCAAGCTTGGGCTGTGGCCCAGGTGTGTGGCACAAGCTAATAGCCAGCCTCGCCTGCCAGCGCCGTGTCACGAGGTCCGCCGGAAGTCGCTGACGCAACCCGGACGGCGAGCAAGGCCTCGCAGTGTAGGAGTGTGGCGATATATCGATTATCGTGATAAATCGTGATACTTTGGCTCCCGATAGATTATTGATACGCCTACGCAAGTATTGTGACATTTGTAGTTCATATACAGCCACTATAACGGCGCCATTGTTCATGAGCAATTACTTGGCGGGCCACTAGGGGGAGCGCCTCATAAGAGTGGTGGGAAAATGGATGGCAAGTCTTCAGGTGAAGAAGACTCATCATTATGTCTTGAGCAGTTTTATCATGGATTTATTACCTGAGCAATATATCTATAAATAAATACATTTTTAAAACCTTTTAAAAAGTTTTTTTTTTTTCTACTTGCTGTAGACTGATGATGACATCACCTGTGCTGAGGAAGTCGGTAACGGCCAATCATTACCTACTTCCTCAGCACAGGTGATGTCATCATCAGTTGACAGCAAGTAGAAAAATTACTTTTTAAAGGCATTAATTGTACATGAAGAATAGGTAACAGGGTAAATAAAACTAATAAAATAAATAAATAAAAAGTAAATAAAAATTATATGAATAAAAGTAAATAAAACCAGGTAATAGGTAAGAAGTAACGACCAATCATGACCTACTTCCTCAGCACAGGTGATGTCATCATCAATCGACAGCAAGTAGAAAAATTACTTTTTAAAGGTATTAATAGTACATGGAAAAATAATGAGGTTCTCAAATTAATTCTAGAGAATTGAAAATATGAACTTTTCACTGCTGAAAATGATTCAATGAGTCAAGTATCCCTTTAAAGTTAACTTATCGTGTACACGTCACGGTGTATAATCATGCAAAATTACATTTTATTGCAATACTTGAATAATTGATATGATGACCAATAAAATACTCGATTCCAAAAATACTTGAGCCTCAATTTCACGTTTCTTATTGAGCTGAAGATGGAATTATGAAATTGTTACATTATAAGGAACTCTTGTATAATTTTCTCCTTTTATTTTGTTAAGACTTTTGAACGAGCACAGGTTGTTTCAGATAAACATCCAGAAAGAGTCCAAATGGCACCCTTGCAGGCTCGTGTCAAAAGTTTTGCTTTAGTTTGGACAAAAACAAAAAAAAGTAAAAGTAGAATAATATTCAAGCCGTAATTAAATTGTCAACAAAAGTCTTACATTTGTGTAAGTTAGGTGGCAGGCCGCTTCCTCGTTGAAGGGATTTTTTTGTAGGCGGCCGTCAACATGGAATATGAGGAAATATCAGCCTCACTGATTGACACCCAATTAGG